>NC_133820.1:105515854-105816687 GCF_047830755.1 Zonotrichia albicollis
GTTTCTTGTATTTCTTTGCACTACTTGCTTTATTTTTTTTTTATTAACTCTTCTTCTTTGGCTTCAGGACCCAAAGGAGAAATGGGAGTTATGGGAACGCCTGGGTTGCCAGGAACTCCTGGGCCAGTTGGAGAGCGAGGTTTTCCTGGTGAAAAAGGTAAGAGAGAAATTTTCTCAAAATAAAAAATTGCAAACCCCACACCTTTTCCCCAACAGAAGTTGAGAAATAACCAAAGATAAGGAGTATACTTGGCCTAAGGAACTGTTTATGTCAAGAGACTTACCTCTAAGTTAGAAATAGTATAAAATGCCATATTCTAGGAGCAGGCATGAGTTTGGGCACCAAAACATGATTTTTGATCAATTTTTCAAGAGCATAAGATTTTGCTAGGTGTTGGGCTGCCATAGGTATTACTCCAAGAAAAATACACTATTTGAAATTATTAAAAGCCAGCAGGAAGGTCTTAATTAAGAGCCTCAGATAATACTCTGCATTACTGCCAAACCCCTGTCCTTATTGTTTCAAGAGACTAAAATTATTGGCTAGGAAGTGGGAAAAATATGTCAACTTTCTGACAGAACTATTGTGAAGTATAAAAAAAGATCATAGGAGCTGTTCCAGAACATGGTATTTGGTGCTCAAAATCTGAATAAATAGCTAATTTAATTTGTTGTTGTCTACTAAATATTCTTGCAAAGTTTTATATGCCCCTATAACATTCAGTGCTGTCTCTTTATAGGTAGCCAAGGTTTCAAAGGTGCAATTGGACCACAGGGTGATCCTGGTGTTAAGGGAGATAAAGGTGAAGCTGGTCTCCCAGGAAAACCTGGAACAATAGACAACATGGACATGGTTAGCCTCAAAGGCCAGAAGGGAGATCAAGGAGAAAAAGGTAACTTTATTCTCTAAATGTGTGAATAAGTGGAATTAACACTCATATACTACCAAGCAGAAGTACTTTGAATTCAATTTTGTGTTAGTTTTAGGCAACAGTTTTTAAAATTAAATTAAAGAATTTTGCATAGCAAATATAGATATTTTTCTGGTGTTTTTCAACTATATAGAAAAAAAGAATAATCACAGATCAGAGGGGTTTTGTTTGAACAGAAGAGGTTCAATTTGTCCTTTTATAATTGATTTTACCTCTTTAATCACAAGACTCTCTGAAAATAAAAGAAATTTTAAAAGTAAAACTAGAGCTTTCCCGAAGGGAAAAGCTGTCTTTCATGTAAAACATGCAGTTGTGGCCATGAAGATCAACTGATAATATAAGAAAAAACGTGAGCAGCCTTTTTTGGCACACTTTCTTGTGACCTGAAGAAAATTCAGTAAAGAAATGCATTTATGTCATTGATACCAACAGATCAACTTATATCAGTTTAGAAATATCTGGAAGTATGCAGGGGAAGGACAATCAGTTTTCTGTTTAGAAACTTCATGGTTATAGATTTGTTCGCTTTTTTAGATAATACATTCTTCTTGGTTTTTTAGTTTTACTGCTAATTGATAAATTATTTGTTTGAAATAATTTTCTCTCCTATATTTCTTTTCAAAGAAAAAATGTGTACAGTTTGCATATTTTTAATATTTTTTGTTCTTACTATACATTATATCTTACTTAAAAAATAAGAGTTTTTAATAAATGGTTACTTTTTTTGTTAAAATAGAAATGTAGAGCTTAGAAGGGAGCTACTGAGATATTGTGGTCTTTAATTTTCCTCAACCAAGTCCTTCAGGCTTTAATAGTATATCATGTTTTCTGAAACAATTATCGTTCCTTTTATACTTTGCGATTGCTCTCCAGTTTGGCTGAATCCTTGTTAGAGTGCACATTGCTGAAACAAGCAAAGTACTTTCAACTCAGGCCTGACTAGAATGAAATTTCCCTTTCTTGAAACAATAGCTGACTGAGTTTGTGATTAGCTATAATTCTTAGTCCCTTAGTTCTAAACTACTGTGTAATAATTTTTCGTTTTGTTTGCGTGTTTTTGACTTCTTCTATCACACATGTGGTGCATTATGCTTTTTGATTTTCATTGTGATTATTTTCAAGCTTCATTCCAACTCTTCAAAATCCTTCTGTAGTTTAATCCTGTCCTCTTTTTGAGCCTTTCCTTTCGAGTGTCATCTGTACATTTCATCAGTGCATTCTAGGGCAGACTCCTTTCCAGTTTGACAGTGAATCACTAATAACTATACTATGTTGTATTTGAACTGTGGAAACAGGAGAGTATCCCAGTCTTAGCTACCTCTTATCTCCATGTCCTGGCTAATTGTCAGAAGGAGATGTGGGCTCACGTGTTCTGGTTGGGTCTCAGAGAAACCTGGGCATGTGGGTAAGTAGTGCCTTGCAGCTTGGGCAGCCAGGGGCTGCAGGGGAGGGCGTCAGCCAGTGAGCAGTGAGTACATCTGCCCTTCAGCTGAGATGCAGCTTCTGGGAGAACTTTTAATGTAGCTCCCAGCCTATAAAGATTTAATCTAGATTATTTTTTCTCATTTGTTTCTGGTCTTGGTATGTACAGTGGTATGTAAAGTCTTAAAACCACATAGGTCGTTTTCACTATTTCCTTATCTACTACTGGCGTGTAGGATGGTTAATTTTATTTTGTACCTAGAAATCTAAATTAGGCACACTTTTTACATGCAAAGAAAGAAACCTTTGCTGAGAAATTCAAATGGTTAATTTCTTTGGTTTCTAATTTACTAATCTCTCCATCATTAACAATGCATGCTTCCAAACTTCTACACTCTACCTTTTCCTCACCACATGCAGTCTACAGATTGGCCTGGCTCACACAGCCTGGAAGAGTAGGTTCCAAACAGATCCCAGCCTCCAAATTTCTGCTCTTGCCTCATCCTCTCCAAGCAAAAGATACTTAGTACCAGCAGAGAAAAATAATTTAGTTATATTCCATAGCTTTGCTGATCTTTTGGCTGCCTTCATTCCTCTAGACATGAATATCACAGTAATGCTTTTAGAAGCTTCCAAAAGACAAACTGTGCAGATAAGACACTGAATTTTTATGGCATATTATCAGTGATGCTTAATGAAAAAATTTGGGTTTGTAAATCTTGAAATGTTTTTAATGAAAGCTGCTTACTTAAAAACATTCAGTGATTTATCTTCAGTAACCTATTGTCCTGCAGCTCTATGCAACACTAACAGAATTGTTTATGACCAAATGGCATGGACATAAAGTTGGAGAAGGGGCACACTAGAGAGTAAGAGATCAAGCCTTCTGAAGGTGCTTTACATTAAATGGAACAGGGAAAACAGCAAATTTCTGTCTGTTTACTAGTTGTTCACATGTGCCCTTTTAGAGAGCTGAACAGTTAAATCAGTAATTTCTGTTAACATCTGTTGGCCACTTTTCAAACAACTTACTAATCTAACTCAAACACACATTCCTTCAATTTCTTTTATAGATATAACTTGCTTTGTAATTTGCACAGGCACCCATAAAATTGCAATAGTTTTCAGCCTTTTCTCAGTACTGGTTTAATGTTGAAAGTTGTGTTTTACTAAGCCATTTCCTTGTTCAACAGAGAGAAGCAGCAGTGATCAAAAATTAACTAGAAGGATTATTGTATGTAATTACAGTAAATTGTAATAAAAATGATCTCACTGTGTTTTTCTTTTTGGTGTCCAGGGGACCATGGAGAAGCAGGAGAAAAAGGGCTACGTGGGGATTATGGAGAACCAGGAATTCCAGGGAGAGATGGTGAACCCGGTACTCCAGGACAGCCAGGTATGTCTGAAGATAACAGCAGACAGACTGTTTGTCAGGTATTTTAAACTTTGTTAGTGATGGGATTCTTCATTTCTCTGTTGTCCATAGGACCAAAAGGTGATCAAGGCCCCCCAGGGTACCCAGGGGATCCAGGAATTCCAGGACAAAAAGGATCGGTTGGTGAAATGGGTCTGCCAGGTACTGATTGCTAGGAATTTCTTATTTTTTTCCTTAATTAATATAGAACATTCTGAGAAATCTGAATGGAATATTTTTTGGTGTAGATCTACTAAACAATTGCACTGTTTGCAGTGACTGAATGTTAGGCTTTTGAGGCATTGCTTTTCAATCCTATTGTCATATACAAATAATAGGATGGTTTCCTAAGTTTCTACATGCAAATCCTTTAGCTGGATCTTTAGGTTTTCTGTATTTGTTTCAGGCAGGCAGTTTTTTGAGTGGTGCCTGTTTGTGTCTCTGATAGCCTGTGAACTGCATTAAGCTTCTTTTGTATTTTCCCCCTTCTGAAAGATATGGTGAGCTGCTGCGTACTGCCTGTCAATTATGAACTGTAGGGGTCTGGGAATAAAGTTGTTGTGGAAGGGATTGGTAAAGAATAAAATGGAGAAGGACCTATAACTCAACATGGAAACCTTGTCTTCATTGGGATGACCTTGTGTCTAGCATATTTAGGAAATCAAATGTGAAAGTCTGAAATAGTAAATGAGGACAGAAAACATATGCTGCAGAGGAGTCACTTTGTAGTACTATTAGAAATTAATCAAATAAAAATAAAGTTTTATTCAGTTCATATTTTTAGCAAGATCTTTGTTTACTCTGAATCCAAGATTATGACTGTCTTCTATGAGTAGAGTTGATCATCCCATAAAAAGTCCCATTTAGAGAGTGAATCTCAAAAGAAAATTTACTTACTTTCATAGCTCTGAATAGCCCAAGCAACACTGAAACATCACTGTCAACACTGCTAAGGTACCACTGGCTCTGATGTACCCATATTTTCCTTCCCTTTACTAGGAACACCTGGAGAAAAGGGTCTTCCTGGAGTACCAGGTTCACCAGGCACACCAGGGTTCCCTGGGCAAAAAGGCGAAAAAGGAGACAAAGGAGCACCAGGTTTTCCTGGAATTGGCTTTCCAGGGGCTCCTGGGGAGAAGGTATTTATACCCCTAAGGATTTGGTTATCTCTACCAAGCACTTGAAGAGATGCTGTTGGCCTTTAAGCTGTTTTATTTTCTATTATGCTAATTTAACTGCCTTATGAAAAACTTGAAAGGTGTGCATATGTACAGGTTTAGATGCATTCTGTTTGATGGAACCAATATCTCCAGTGTTCTTTTTTAGTATCTCTGCTCAAAACAGGCTAATTGACAGTGCTAGAATGGTAGGGAAGGGGAAGAACTTTAAAAAATACTAAGTCAATAATGTGAAAAGGGCATTTTATCAACAGGGAAAATAATCACACTAAAATAATGTTACTGTACTTTTACAAAGATACTATACAGTGCTCAGCCACTACTGAAAAGTGAACTGTGCTAATACTGTCTGTAAAGTTTAATTTAATCTCTAATAGTATCTATTAGGGTTCTCATTTGTTTCATATTCCTTTTCCTAGCTGTACAATGAAAGTTATAATGAATTTATAAGTAAAAAATAATACCTGCTAATCTGGTAGCACACTTACTGAGGACTCAAAAAAAGACATTTTTTTAATATGATGAAGTGTAATAAATTAAAGGCTAATTTTGAAAAGACTTTGTAAATGCATCCTAAAAATGCATAGAAGACTGCTCATTTTCATTTGTAGGTATTAAGGAATTGCTAAATTGCTTGAAAAACTCTGATAGTGGAATTTAATATCAAATTTAATCCTAAATTACATTGTGTAGAAGTGGAAGAACGATGGAATTCTTTAAATTCAGATGGATAAGAGGGGAGACATCTACCACTGCATACAGAAAAAACTGTTTCAGAATTAATGTCTGGATTTTATGTGTGCTTCTTCTTCTAGGGAGAACCAGGAAGAACGGGTAGTCCAGGTCTCTCTGGAGATAAAGGTGAAAAGGGTAATATAGGAATTCCTGGAATGCCGGGTGCCCCAGGTCCCAAAGGATCCCCTGGCATGGCAGGATTTCCAGGCAAGTGTTTATGCTTTTACAAAACAGAAACTGCAGTGAAAAACTGAAGTAAAAATTATATCAAATATCCCACATGGAAACACATTTTTCTTCCTTTTTTTAGGAAGCCCTGGCCGCCATGGAGAAAAGGGTGAAAAAGGACTTCCTGGCTTAAGTGGGATTCCAGGTTTAAAAGGAGAACCAGGTAAAAAAGAAATATCAACCAACAAAGGACACTTAAAATATTGTTTGTCTCCAGGCAGTGGCTAAAACAAAATCTTTTGCATTCTACATTCATTTTGGCTCAGATATTTTGCAGTGCATTTGTTCATTTCATAAGCAAAAAAGTCATTGCTTGAAAATATTGACATATTTCCTAGGTAAATATGAGTCAGTGTAGTGTGGGGCTCACTCTCTTTTGCATTGTTGGAGGAATAGATTTTACCACCTTCCACAGGACCAGTTATTGTTATAGCCATTATTTCTGTTGTTTCTGAGTTAATTTAAAAACAATTCAGTTAATCTTTATGCCCAAACCTGAATCACCACATTATCATAACTTCACTGCTGTTAGAAAGGAAAGAGGTTAGTATCAAAGAGAGTAAATCCATTGCTGTTGTGAACATTTTTGATCTTGGAGTCTTCTGTTCTCAGTTTTTTGGCTGCAGGACACATCATTTTACAGGACAGTGGACTGTGCTGTTCACAAGTCTTTGCTAGAGGTCCTGCGTTCTAAACTCACTGAGCTTCATGACAATTAGCTGTGTCAAAATCTTTAATATTTGAGCCCTGTCTCAGACTGATTTAATTCAGAAGTAAACTCAGTGAAAAGTCACACTGAAGTCATCACGCAATATCTGCTTGGTCTCTGTGGGAGCAAAAGAAAAAGTGAAGTTTTTCATGAGAGAAAAAAAAAAGTCACAGTTCAAATGAAAATGTCAATGATTTTTCAGGTGAACCTGGTCTTCCGGGTCCTGCTGGTGCCACTGGTCAGAAGGGTGAACCAGGTTATGATGGGATTCCAGGTGCAGCTGGTGCAAAGGGTGAACAAGGTACTGTGACTGTCATCTTCAGTTCCCATGGTATGAAAATGCACAGACACAGGCTGCACAAGAGTAGCTGATAGAGGTGTGTCCTGGTTTGGAGTCCTTTGGATGAAACCTTAGAAAATAAAGTCAATATTGATGTCTTAAGATCATCCAGCATTGCAATGTGATCATTTAGATGAGCAACTGTGTTTAATCAATGTAATATTGAAAGAATTTCTTTCACAAAGGCTGGTAATACTTTAAAGAATTGTGTTTTGGCAGTTATTTCAGTCTGAAACTTAGCTGTGAAATAGTGGAGCAGCCTTGCCTTTTCTTTGGGTAGGGTTTTCAGTCATACAGGACCCATTGTGCTAAATACAATACCAGTACATAACAAAAACAGCCTCTGCCCTGAGGAACTTTTGCATAAGCCATTTATTTGAAATTTGTATTTGCATAATAGAGTTTTATTCATTATAGGTTAAATGTAAGTACTTTCCTGACTTCTCATTTTCTGCTGTCTCTGTACTGCAGGTCTCCCAGGTAGAGGACTTCCAGGATTTCCTGGTGCAAAGGGAGATAAAGGTAAAACAATTACTTAAACAATTATAAGCCTCCTTCCCAACATACTATAACCATAATTCTGTAATGCAGACATATTTTCTACTTCATTCTTTTACATCCTATGCCTTCTCAGAGCAAGCAGAAGCTCTGAGAGGTTCAAATACTGGTTTCTGTTACAGTGCCAACATCTTGGAGTTAGATATACCCTAAAATAGGTAATTATTCATAGTGTGGAATTCTCTGCAAGCTGTGGTGTGATGAGGTAATATAAATAACTCCCGTATTTGTGTGCTGTGTTTTGACTCCAGATATTTCTGTTTTCCTACTAATTTTGCAAGAATCAAAGTTTAGTGAGGCTCTGTGCACAGACAGCTTTAGGTAGTGGTTTTGTGGCCAGGATACTGTAGTGATCTTTTTGCCTGAACCTGTTTTGCAGCCCAGACATATTAATTGCTAAATTAGTCATTTACTGTATCTCAATTGAGCATGTCTAAGCTATGCACAGGAGCATGATGCAGAGATGCAAAAGATAGCAGAGTACTGCTGAGATCCCACTGAAAATTTTTATTACCTGGGCTCGGGACTTAATTGCTTGGGTACAGTCGCGTGACCATGACAATTCAAGTCCCCTTATGTTCTTTGGAAGTGTGTCACTACACTGTGCTATGAGAGTGGTTTGATTGGCTTGAGTCAGTGCTTGTTCAAGGTGTCTGTAAGGCACCATGCTCCAGTTAATGAAATAAGTATATCCTAGACACTAGGCTGCAATAGATACAGTAGTCAAGAAATGTCAAACTGCTGTTGATAAAAGAAATTGTGTATAGTGGGGGAATTTTCAGTTTTAACTATCCACAATTTTCTATTGTGGAAAACACAAACAGTTCAAGTAGTTCATCCATGAAATTAACATGACACAGCAAATTTTGAAGAACTTACATAGCTTTAAATGTCAATGCCCTACCTCACTTATTCATTCTACTAATAAAGGAAACTTGTCTGGACAACCAAAGTGATAAACCAGAATTTCAGGATATCATTTATTTACCATCTTAGACTAATTAATAATCATTAACTACTGTGAAATCCCTAATGTTAAATATTTAATAAATTTAGCAAATGTTCTAATTGTAGCTCGGTGGGCACGTAGAGCGCTAGATTATGAGAACACTTCTCTCACCTTCCCCATCTCTTATTTTGTCAGCTCAGCTCATTTAAAAATATCTGGGTTTAGAGTAAATATGTATTCTAAAGATATTTCTTTGGTATTCCAAAGAAACAAGTCAAGGATTTAAAAACCTGCTCTGCTCAAGCAGAGACCTAGGGATAGTGTTCTCTATAAGTTTTGGGTTTTTTTGTTATTGTACTTATACCAATTATTCTATATTTTGCTCAGTCTAAAACTAGATTGAATTGCAATTGTTAACTATTTGTACAAGCCTGAAAGTAAGTACAACGAGTCCAAATCTAGATCTTAGTAAAAAAGTATTCCATTTTTCTCCAGGAGCAAGACCTTTTGTGCTTAGTCAAGCACAACATCCATTACTTGACTATGAAAATAATAATTGCTGTGGAGTAAGGGTTTGGGGGCTTTATAATCTTTGTGTAAGGAGTGGTAGAGAGATGCTGAATGTTAATCTATTTTAAGAGTGACTAAAAATAGTCCAGTGATGAGTTTAGATAAGAAAAGGTATGTCAATCAAACTACTTTCCTCTTATTTTATATCATATTGTGAAGAATCAGACATTTTGCGTGAAGTTTTACATTTTATAGAAATGTATGAAGTTAAGGTCAGTGTATTCAAAAAGAATAAAGCTTACTGTGAGTGGATAATATGGCAGAAGGTTTCAGTGATTGTGATCTATCTAATCATATTCTGTTGTTGTTTCAAATCTTAGGTGCGAAAGGTGAAGTGGGTTTTCCAGGATCCCCAGGAAGTCCGGGGATCCCAGGCCTGAAAGGGGAACCAGGATATGCAGGTCCACCAGGCCCTAAAGGGAACCAAGGTCTTCCTGGGCTGCCAGGAAGTGCAATTGAAGGCCCTAAAGGAGACAGAGGACCCCAAGGCCAACCTGGTCTTCCAGGTAATTCTTTATCTTTAGTATTAAAGTATTGCTGGTCATCGAGGCTTGCCTAATTAATTAATTATTAATACAATCAATATTGCATATCTTTGTTCATCGTCTTCTCCCAGGTCAGTGGAAAGCTTTTGTTCACTGGCAGTTTTGGCAGTGTGTCCTAGAACAGGCTGGTTTTATATCCTCAAGCACCTTGTCCAGAAATTGTTCAAGTGTTGAGAAGGTTGCCTCCCATTTCCATGTTTCCCTATGGACTTTATTTACTGTTTTGAGGCATCCAGGGCTGTTTGTTCATATGTGCTGAGTTTAATGTATTTAAAAACGACCCAGCCTGGCCTTTCCATGGCAGTGGCCTGTGCTAGAGGCTAAGGAGGAGAGTGGAGCAGAGTACAAAGTATCTTTAGCATGTTTATGCCTGAGGATGGACTATCTGCTTGTTCTGCACATGTGGAAAACTGCCTCTGATTTCAGTCAGCTACAGGCTGAGAGAGGATTGGATAACAAGTGTCCCTGCAACAGATTCTCCTACTTATTTTCTTGAAATGGAACAACAATTATTTTGGTTCTGACCGTCTGTACACCTTGTTTGTCCTCCATGAAATACTACTCTAAGCCAATTTTGCTGCAAAATACTTTTTTTCTGTTTTTTCAGGTTTACCAGGTCCAATAGGGCCACCAGGACCTCCAGGTCTGAAAGGGGCCAAAGGAGAGCAAGGGAGCAATGGCTGGCCAGGGATCCCTGGGGGTCCAGGGATGAAAGGTGATCCGGGTTCCCAAGGACTGCCAGTAAGTTACTTTCAGTACACTCTTGATTTGCTGAAAGCTGGTTCTTGTAATTAATAGATATATTAATCATACAGTTTCTTGTTCAAAACAATGATATTTTATGTTCAAAGTGCCTTTGCACTCACTGCTGATGATGTAAAGTCAGTTTGAAAGCATTTCAATGCTCTCCTTGGAAAGGCTGCCCCAGTGAGCTAATGAACTTATTAGAAATTTATAGATAGTGAGTGGTAACATACAACACCCAAAATATAATTTACAGTGTTTTAACTGCACGGGATGGCTGAAGCACATCCATAAATCTGGTAAATGCATTACTAGTTAATTTTAAAGGTTGCATATTTCATGATAAATTGCCTTCTGAAATTACCTGAACTGTTTGCTTTTGTTATGAAGGCTCTCAAATAAAGTGCAGTTTCAGTACTGTCAGTGATGAAATATTGCTGCTGCTTTAGAACTACAAACAGGCAATAGTATTAATACATTTTTGTCATATATTATTCATTTTCCCTGGCCTAAAATAGTCACTTTTCAGTATACTAATGAGAGCGAAGTAGAATAGGACAGTCACCCAGAATAGTTTGTCTTCTTTATTCTTTCTCTCAGGGTGTATGATCCCTTTTTCCACACTGAAAAATATGCTCTGTTTTTTAACTTTTCATTCCTTCTTTCCTACTACACTGGGAATCGAGATCATTTAGCCCAGTGTAGAAGGAGGCTCAGAGGGGACCTTATCAGAGGGGCCCTTATCATTCTCTACAACTCCCTGAAAGGAAGTTGTGGCCAGATTGGAGTTGGTTTCTTCTCCCAAGTAACAAATGAGAGGACAAGAAGAAATGGTCTCAGGTTATGCCAAGGGAGCTTTAGATTGGATATTAGGAAAAATTTCTTCACTGAAAGGGTGGTCAGGCATTAGAATGAGCTGCCTAGGGAAGTGGTGGAGTCACCATCCCTGGAAGTGTTCAAAAAATGTGTGGATAGAACACTTGAGGTGTTTGGTTTAGGGGTTAATATGGTGGTGCTGGGTTAATGCTTGGATTTGATGATCTTAGGGGTATTTTCCAATCTTAATGATTCTATTAAAAAAAGGACAATAGTAATAAAAATAATATTTATGGAAAAAAGGATGAGAAAATTCCTAGTGTACAAAAGGAAGAAAGACTCAGGAATAAGGTCCTGATATAAAATGCAGGGCTTTAAAGGTCCACATTATTTTTGATAATGCAAAGATCTAGTGCATCTTTTTCTGCATCCAGTAGTCACTTCACAGAGACTTTAAGGATTTGCTTCTGTGTTCAGCCCTTTTATATTTGGTACCATACTGTACCATACGAGCTTTGAAGGTAGTAATTTCCAACATAAGCCTCCAGTATATTTTCCCTAGTTTAATAATTTGCACTGCTTTTACAGAGAGCTAAATTTCTATACCCCAGGAAATTGCAAACCTTTTCACTGGTTGCTATACTAGTCTGAGACTGTTTGCTGAGAAAGAATGGGAAATGCCTAAGGGTTTTGATTCCATGCCTTCAATCAGAAAAAATGTTTCACTATCCTTGAGCCATAATTCATAGTAGCAGGTTGTTAACTCAGTGTGAAATGCTGCAGTGAGAGTGATATTAAATATTAAGCTTCCTCTGATGATACATACAAGATGAGTTTCCACTGTTCCCGGTGTGACAGGCTCCTACCCTGATTACGGCTCAATTGCTCATACAGGTCTCCAGGTACATGGTTACCTATATCAGAATGGAGATTTTGTTGCAACATGAATGACACAACCTGTCCAAAAATTGTATCCAAAGAAAGTAAATGCAGAGATCAGACTGTGAAATACAAATCTCATGGGTTTTTCCTGTTCATTTTAGTGTTGTAACGGGAGAAGAAACATTTTCCTGAAATAGTTTTGTTCTGTTTGGAACAGACCCAAAAGAGTTGTTTACCAAGCTGTATCTGATGAGAAAAAACATTTAGGAAATGCATACTGTTATGGGAAATGTATTTTGATGGAAAGCTTCCAATAAATTCCTCTTATAAATATTTTTTATAATTATAACCTAAAACATATATATATATATATATATATATATATTTAAGACCCCCTCTTTTAATGTGATTGACTCATAAGTGCCTTCTGAATGAAAACTAGCCCTCCTGTTTTGGGCTTCAGAAGTTCACATATTGTCATACAAAGGGACAGTATTTTTTTTAAGCAATCCTCTACACTGTGTCTGTGTGACTGAGGGTAACCAGGGAATCTTACTGCATTGATGCCTGCCTTAGCACTCTTGAGAGTAGCACTTCTTTTGTTTAATTTGGAGTCTTTAGAAGTTTAACTGTGGGCATTCATTTTTGAGCTAGTCATCTCCCTTTACAATCAGTGAAAATAATTGGACATTTTTTGTTCTTCTCACCTTAATATAAACATCTAACTTGCACTGAATGAAAAATCACTCCTATGTGCCTATTTTATTGCTCTGCAAATATGATAAGATGACTTCTACTGTTGGTATTCTTTTTCACTGTGTGTTTAATTCACATCTCCAGCTTCTGGTTGGTGGGTTACTTAGCAAACGGATTTTATTTTTTTCCTCCACCTGTGTTCTGTGTCTTATTATATAGTAAACTATCACCATCATACCAAATCAGCCAGGGAGAAACTCTAAACTATACTAACAAGCTTTTTGATCTGCAACAGACAAAAGAAGAAAATAAATTGGCAGCCATTTGAATGACTATTTACAGTGTCCTTTGAAAAAGGGTCTTGGTTTTCCTTGAAGTGAGGCTACAGTGAATGTGTTACCATTAATTTCAGGGCTACAGTTTAGAATAGTGAAGGCAGAGGGAGGAGTTCCCATTGTGTTTGAAGTGTTTTAAGTCCTTGAGTGTTTTATCCCTGTTGAAAAGTAAAAATCTTCAGAGAATTATAAATTGTTGAGCATATTTAATTTCATCCCATGTGTGAATGTAAAAGTTTTCAAGTCTGCTAGAATTACCCCATTTAATTATCTAACCAGCAACCTCCTGCTGGGACTGCACTGAAATTACTATCTGCTGAGGTTTGTGCTTGCAGATGTTTTTCATAATTATATGGTCTGTGGCTGAGAACCTTTTTACTGGCTGCAGTGCTAGTAGTACCTCATTCTGGTCTGGTATCTTTGAGGGCAAAAAATAGTTTAGAAAGAGCAAAGTGTCACTCCTGTTCCTGTAAGAGAAGCTTCTCAAGCTAATCAAGGGAGAGAATCACCATTTCTTAAATTTAATGGCTTTGTTGTATTATATTTTTTTCATAGGTTTCCATTAATACCCAGTCTATTTGAGAGTCATATCATAATAGTGTAAGATAACTATATTTCACATTTTCTTTTATGCAGGGTAGTCCTGGTTTGCCAGGAGATGTTGGTCCAAAGGGTGATCTTGGACCTCCAGGAGTTCCCGGTGTTCCAGGTGAGGAGGAAACTTAACATACTCCTGAAAAGTATGCAAAAATATCTCTTTCATATCCTTCCTCTCTCAAAAGAAATGCCCAAAGAATGTTGACTCTATGTTAATAATTACTGACACTGAAAGCTGTGTCAAAAAACAGAAAAGCATTGAGATTTTTCTTAAGATTTTTTTGTCTCTTGCCTGTTCTTGCATTGAAAATATTAAATGTGCAATTCCTTTAAAAGATGGATGTAAAATTGATTGTTAGATGCTACCAGTCAAGAATCTTCTAGATTTTCTTGAGAATTAAAGAGGCAAACAATTATATGTGAGGAAGTGATGTCTGTATGTCTCTCTTGTTGAGTAAATTCCTGCTAGTGTCACCATCATGTACATGAAAACACCAGGTGTATAAAAAATACCGTTTTTAACAGAAAAAATGTAATGCTTTTAATCTAGAGAATGATATTATTAAAGTAATAATGATATTATTTCTTTTGTAACTTAGTGGTGGCGTTTGTATCATGTTTCTGATAATAGTTAAAAAGTACTTGAGCAAATAAAGCCATGTCCTTTCCAGGATCATGAGGATGAGGGTCATACATGATTATTCCACACATATCCTTCCAGATCAAGAAATGACTGAATTTTAATGCAAATATTTCCTTTGACTTCAGGTCCAAAAGGGACTCCTGGCTTCCCAGGCCTTAAGGGTGAGCGAGGTGACCAAGGTCTTCCTGGATCTAAAGGTATAATGAAGACTTGTGCTTTTTTCCCTCAGATTTTTTGGTAAAATGGTTATTTTTTATTAATTTGTTGTTATTTGTGTCTATAACTCCATCACTTTTTTTTTCTGTGTAAAAACTCAGAATATGAAACCAGGTGTCATGTATCACTATCTGAATGGTCAGATTAGAATCATAGAATGGTTTGGGATTGAAGGGATCATCTAGTTTCAACCTGCCTGCCATGGGCAGGGACATCTTTCACTAGGCCAGGTTGCTCAGAGCTCCATCCAGCCTGGCTTTGAATGCTTCCAGGGACAGAACTTCTGTAGATACGCTGGAAACCTCTGTTCCAGTGCTTCATCACCCTCACAGTAAAAAAATCATCCTCCTTAAGTCCAATCTAAATAACACTCTTCCTGTAAACACTTCTTTCTTCCACACTGTTACCCCTTCCTCTGTCACTCCAGATCCTGGTAAAAAATCTCTCTGTCTTTCTTATAAACCCCTTTTATATATTAAAAGGCCGCAGTGAGGCCTTCCTCAGGCCTTCTCTTCTGCAGGCTGAACAAGCCCAACTCTCTCAGCCTGTCTTCATAGAAGATCTCTTCCACCCCTCTGATCATTTTCATGGCCCTGCTCTGGGCCTGCTCTAACAGGTACATGCCCTCCTTGTACAGGGGACCCCAGAACTGCATATAATGCTCCACGTGGGCTCTTAGAGCAGAGGAGGAGCATTACTGGCCATGCTTCTTTTCATGTAGCCCTGTATTGGCTTTCTGGGCTGCAAGCAGACATTGCCGACTCATCCCGTTTTTCATCCACTTGTGTTTCCCAAGTCCTTCTCTCCAGGGCTGTTTCAATCCATTCATCCCCCAGTCTGTAATGATACTGTGGATTGCTCTGGCCCACGTGTAAGACCTTGCACTTGGCCTTGCACTTGTTGAACTTCATGAGGTTCCCACTGGCCCACTTGTCACGCATGTCAGGGTCCCTCTGGATGGCATCCCTTCCTTCCAGCATATTGACTACACCACTCAGCCTGGGGTTATTTACAGACTTGCTGAGACAGCTCCATAGAGCCTAAGGTCTGAACAGCTATTTCAGTCCATGGGAAGTCTGTTTGGCTGGAGATACCAGCATAGATAGGCTTCAATTTGGGAAGCTTTGCAGTTTCGTTCACATGTAAAGTCTAGGATGTGTTGATATCTTGTGACTATCTGTGACAGGCTCCAGTCTCCGACTGTATAAATGGCAATACAAGGTAACTTTTTTTTAATTTGTGATATACTAAATCCGTGCTGATTTTCTTGGTTGATTTCCACAGGTTTACAAGGCCCACCAGGCCCACCAGGTCTTTTTCAGCTTATTAAAGGGGATCCTGGCTTACCTGGACCTGTAGGACCAGTTGGTCTCAAGGGATTCCCAGGACTTCCAGGTCCCAAAGGACAGCAAGGTGAGAGTTTCTAATTTGCCAGTAGAAACATATTTTTGTAATGTAAAATAGTCAAAGGTAGGCTAGATACTACAAGATTTTTGGTATAATATTATCCAATTTTTGTAAGCCACTTAAATTGTGTCAGTGATGAAGAAGCTCCTTTTTGAAGCTCATCCAAAACAGATGCCTTCCTGGTGGTTTTTTATAGGCTGTCACTCTGCAGGCAGCACATCAGTATCTGAAATCAGCAGTAGGCAGAATGACTTGCAGCACTCTGCTTATCCTTTCCCCAAAATGTATTTGTCAGGGTGTATTCTGTCATTAGTCTTGAATCCAAACTTAATTACTGTGTGTCTCTGGGACAAGAAGGCATGAGGAAGAACACTTGATGCTGGAATGAAAAGCAATTCCTGAGGAAGCTTGTTCCATGGTCCTGGATTTCTTCTTTTAGTCCAGATATGGCAATTTTTATAAAGAGTAGGTGAACTGCAAAACTGAAACACATCAGCAAGTAAGAGAATGGAGCAAGTGGTAGGAAAAATGAAATGCTGGCACAGGGACATGTCGTTCAGAATGATGGGAGAATGGGAGCTCAGGGGTTTTAAGATTCTAAGGGAAAGCTTTTTTCCTGAATGATTTATGTTGAGTTGATGGGGAATTACAGTGGAGGATAATGAATATCTTCTTCCTAGTTAATAAAGTAGATATGAAAGTTTTCTCTTGAAGGTGATGATACAGCTCTGCAACTGCTGTCCTTTATGAAATAGCTGTGAAACAGTCTCAGTGATTGAACACAGCATGGGTTTGCTTGTGCAGAATCCATTGCTCTATCACTAGTAGTCAATTCAGTACATCAAAACAATGTTTCAAACAAGAATAGAGGCAGCTTTACATTCCTTCGTTTTGGGTGATCAGGAAAAGGAAATCTGTGAGTGTCTGATGAGTCACAGAAATATTCCTATAGTGCTGATAGTATTAACTTCCTTCTCCTGAAGTCAGATTTGCTGAGTTTATGTAGAATTCATAGCATCCCTAAATATTGATAAAGGGAAGACATAAAATGTGTCTGAATTGGGAAGAAGCTAAGAGGATACCCATTTTCCCACTGTTCATGACCCTAATTTTTTATGGTCTATTTTTGATTGAGTCATACGATAAGCAGAGAGAGAAGAGATTCCTTTTCGTATTCCAGTCAAATGCTAGCTTGTTTAGAAACATGCTCTCTCCTTGCTTCTCCTTCTCTACTATAGAATCACTTTGCCTGCAGTAACAACCCTCGTATATTCTCTAGATATGGAACTGTCTGCACTAAATCTGCAGGAGTTTAGTTTATGCTGAGGTTTACCTATGCTGTACTGTATTAAAAGCCAAAAGGTCAGAATGAACATGAAATAATATCCACTAATAATTATTGCTTGTTTTTCAACAGGGGTGACAGGACCTTCAGGTGTACCTGGACCACCTGGTAGTCCAGGTTTTGATGGTCAGCCTGGGCAGAAAGGAGAAGCTGGTCCTTTTGGTCCTCCAGGTAAGTCCCTGCATTCTTCAAAGACTTGATTCCTTCATGGAAAAAATAACATGTGATTTTAGGTGTGAATGTATCTAATTTCACTTCTTCAGACATGTAGGGAGGGTACTCTGTCTGCAGAAATAAAAGGAGTCTCTCTGTATTGTAGGGCCCAGAGGATTTCCTGGTCCCCCTGGCCCTGATGGCTTGCCTGGGGCTATGGGCCCACCAGGAGCACCATCTGTTGCTCATGGATTCCTTGTTACCAGACACAGTCAAACCATTGAAGAACCATCGTGTCCGTTTGGAACGAGACTGATTTACCACGGCTACTCCTTGCTTTATGTGCAAGGCAATGAAAGAGCACATGGCCAAGATCTGGGTAAGTGGAGACCAAATTAGAATTCAGTTAGAACTCATTACAAACCAAATGCTGCTCTCATTTGTAGAACTGCATTGAGCAAATCTGTGTAATTGCTCTGGCTCAGACCTAGGCACCCCAGAACAAGGGAGATGTTGCTACCCCACAGTGAATACAACACCTAGTTACTGAGATGGCTCATGGGGTCTTGGACAGTCTGATGGAACTGGGTTTGCTCAGCATTAACCTATATTTATGGAGAGGTCTTTAATGCAATCTACAGCTGTCTAGAGGAAGGGTAAAGAGTATGGAGTCCCTTCTCAGAGGGTCTCAGTGACAGAAGCAGCAATGGATCGCAAGTATGAGATACGTTTTAGTGAAACATAAATAAAAGCCCTTTTATCATGCTGATGGTCAACCATTGGAACAGAACCCCAGAGGGATGGTTGAATTTCTTGTCTTTGGAGATCCTCAAAACTCAACTAAATCTGGACCCAAGAAACCAGATCTAACTGGCAGGGCAGTAGGATAGATGACCTCTAGAGGTCTATTCCAACCTAATGTATTTCATAATTCTACAGGCAAGACTGGACTGCTCCTTTGCTTGTCCTGTTCATTCCTCATGAAGCTAAGAGAATTCTTTTCTTCTAAGAAAACAAGGTCATCCAGAGCAAGTGTTCTCTGCCTTATTTAGCTGCTCCTGGAAATAATTGTTAGGCAGTTGGCAGTAGCTTAACAAAACTGTTAAGAAATAACCTTTCACTTAACATTTCAGGCACAGCAGGGAGCTGTCTTCGGAAATTCAGTACCATGCCTTTCTTATTCTGCAATATCAACAATGTCTGTAATTTTGCATCAAGGAATGACTACTCCTACTGGCTGTCTACTCCTGAGCCCATGCCAATGAATATGGCTCCTATCACTGGTGATAATATCAGACCATTCATCAGCAGGTATGGTTTCAGTTCTGCTGTATTTATAAAGTGAAAAAGCCTGTGGAAAGAGCTTAGGGTACTTTATTTTTCTGAACAAGGTTTTGAATCTGTATATTTTTATTTCCTGCCTTTAAATTTAAAGTTTGAATTCTTTTGATGAAATGTTTCAAAGTGTGCATGTTTTCAGTTTAGACTTTGATCAAAAATAAATCCATTTTGGGGGAAACCCAAAGAAATAGAATAACCTCTTTTGAGTATAATTGAAATTAAAAGATATACTTTGAAATGTTGTCTTGCAAAAGCTGTGTTGTATTTTGAAGGAAAAAAGTTGTGCATTTTTTCACAATTCTTGTCCGAAACACTTCTGTTCTTTGACTAGCCATAGCTAGAAGCTTTTTAGGGCTCAGTTTCCTTTTGTTTGAAAATGGTAGCATTTTTATCATACAGTAGACTGACAGGCTTCTTCCATTGTTTTAGACATTCTGCTTGAATACAGCCATTATTTTCTGAATTAAAGGAAACAATTGAAAAATCAATCATCTATTTTTTTAATAATTCCAGATTCACAGCTAACATAAAGAATGGTGCTTATAGCAGACATAACTGTTCTGCATCAATGCCATGTTGAACTTTTGGTCCGTTTGAAATTTTAAGACCACTAGAAAACCTCTTCTTGCATAATATGTCCAGTGCTGAAGGCAGAGTTGTGAGCAAGAGTGTGGCAAACTGCCCTACCATTGGATATGAGTCTGACAAGGGAATCTTCAGCTTACAGCTTAAGTGATAATCATTAGATACAGGCATTGCTGTCCTTTCTGTCATTGCTTCTAATCTGTATCAGCTCTTGCTGATCCCTCTTCCCGGCATATTTAATGAATGGGAATGGAGATTGCTGGTAGTGATTTCTCAGGTACACCCAAGAGAAAGGACAATCCAAATCAGCAGTTGGTTGTATTCTGGATATCTTGGATGTTCAAAAAGCTATATGGCTCTACTGCAAAACATTCAATGTTTATTTTGCATAATGGAATCCATCTTGTATCTGCAGTTGTACTCTGTATTCTTACTTTTGGTTTAGTATCAAAGAAGTTGCTATGTTTTGAAAATGAATGAGCAGATTGAGGACAAGATTCTCAACAGAGACTTTTTTGGTCTTAAATTTTTGGTTGTTCATTGCATGTGAATGGAAGGGGCTTGATTCTCAGAAAAAATTCAAATTACCAGCCTCTGAAATTCATATTCCTTTTATGCCATCCCATATAATGCAAAATAGCCTTTAACAGTCATATTTGAAACTCTTGCTGAAGGAGGTACTAACCAACACTTTGCCTTATCTTATGCCTACGGATTAGCTTTTGCACCGTAAGAACGCGTAAGTGTGTATTTGTATGTACGTGTGTGTGTGCATGTATGCTTGTGTGTCTTTCTCCTTTTAGTCATAGAAATAGTTGTAATATTCATTTTAGAAAACTAGCAAAGAATCTGGAAAACTCTTCTTTCTATTTATTTTATTAGTTGATGCTTTTCGACTGACAGTTTTCCCTGTCCAAATGTAGAAAATGTGTAGAAGTGTCACTTGCTGCCTTGAATCACAGGACTTCTTTTCCTGTATGGCCTTCTACTGAAATACCAGAAATCTCTTGAAGCAAAGCAGAGCTCCAAGAATAGAGGCAGCTTTACATTCCTTCTTTTAACTTACTCTTTCATTGATGTGTTTCTTAAAATAACTCTTGCTTCTGCACTAAAGATGAAGGCAGTAGGTATGAAAGCAGTCTTCACAAGGCAGAAATAGCAGGCTTTCATTCTGAATACCTTTGCTTCTCTGCATTTTCCAGAATCCAACTTAATCCATTTTGCACTTGATTCTTTTCCCTGCTCTGATAACAGGAATCAGACTGTTTAGTTTTGAATAGTGTTAATAATTGCTAACTGCAGCAGCCAGTTGAAGAATTGTACAAGGAAAAACTGATTATATCTACCAAATTCCTTATTGCCAGCCCCCATATTAAAATTCCAGCCCAGCTCATGGGTTTTTTGTGATTCTGTGGAGGGATGATTGGTCATTGGATTATTCAGTAACTTAGCAGTTCTGAGACATGAGAAATTTATCTGAAGTAAAAGAACTAGTGCTGCATGCCTTTCTGGAGAATTGCTTTGAAGTTTGTTGTGCAAGTTACTTTGCTGGAAATCTCTTAGTGGAGATACAGACCACAAATGTAAATTAAAAACACTTTCAAGGAAAATGCATGGGAAAGAGTCTGCATTAGATTAGATTAGCAGTGATTGCCTTTGTAAGACATTTTCCAGAGAGATGGCTTTTTCTCTGGAAGTCAGAGCTAAGTTTAGGATGATGAATTGCTGTTACTTGTTTCTGATCAGATTAGACCACTTTTAAGTGATACTTGGTGAGATAGAGTGGCTATTTGCCCCCCATGTTCGTGACATGGAGCACTTTTAGAAACTTCAGTACAAACAGGACTAGAAAAAGAAAAATACATGTAAATATTCAGATAAGAGGTCTCTTGTTCTTTTCTCATAGGAAAGCTAATAGGAATAATACTTAATAGTTGAACTGTCTCTAAGTAAGGGAGAAATTAGAACTTTATCAAATAAATTAGAAATTAACAAAAAAGAAAAAAGAACCAGTTGGCTGTTTTTCTAAATGAAACATTGTGATTTTCCTTTGGTTTTGAATGTTACAACATTTTCTATTTCAAGATTCCGTAAAGAAAGTAGTTTCTGAATAATGAACTATTAATCCTTAAGTGCACACAGCTCATTCATGTCTTGGTCCTTCTAGATGCTCTGTGTGTGAAGCTCCTGCTATGGTAATAGCTGTTCACAGTCAAACAATTCAAATACCACCGTGTCCTGAAGGCTGGAGCTCACTTTGGATTGGTTACTCCTTTGTCATGGTAAGTGCACTGGGACATACTCTGAGCTGAGGAAAGCATTTGTTTCAGGGTTTTGATCTATGGAAATTTAATATCTGCCTCTGTCCCTTCAGTTTTTAGGAGGGCATTAGTCCTCCACTCTTTGTAGTGACTTCAAAAAGAACCTGATCATTTTCCCAGGCAAGGCCTGGGCATGGTCTGAGACACAGCTGGATCCAGAGCTGTTAGCACTTGGCAATGGGAGAGAGACCACTGTGATGTGGAGTGGGAATGGAGTTCAGCTGTTCTGATAAAAGCCATACCAAACCTTGTGCCTCCTGGGCCAAGAGCCAGCCCTGGCACGTTGCTTACATAGAGATAGCTTGAGTCCTGCTGTCTCCTGAAGGACTTCTGTGCATACAGCTGTCCCTGAAGCTGATACTGCTGGTGTGTCATGCTGCTGTTTAATGAGAGAACCCAATGCCATCTCTGGAGTCTTCAGCTCCACCTTCTTGTTCCTCCTTGAGCTGAGCAACAAAACAGCAGATGGACAGAACAGAGGATAAGGAGAGAAGTGTGAAGAAATATTTGTGCGAGAGAGTTCATTGCAATTGTAGCAGAAGAGGTGGAGAGTCCCTGTCTGACCAATGCTTTTGCCTTTCCTAGCACACCAGTGCTGGTGCTGAGGGCTCTGGCCAGGCCCTGGCATCCCCTGGCTCCTGCCTAGAGGAGTTCCGCAGCGCTCCCTTCATCGAATGCCATGGCCGGGGCACCTGCAATTACTATGCAAATGCTTACAGCTTCTGGCTTGCCACTATAGAAAGGAATGAGATGTTCAGGTAAGTTCATGATTTATTTATCACTCTTTCAGACTCAGTTGAGCCTTATCACTGAAAAAAAATAAGTATTTTTTGAATGGAATACAGGTTCAAGTATTGGCTGTCCACTACCACAGTTAATTTATGCAGTAAATTACTTTTGTAGCAGAAAGAAAAGTAGCTTTCGGGGGAATTAATGAATGCATCATCAGTTGGTGTTTGCAATGTGTCATTTGTATCATGTATTTTGCTTTTCAGAATAATCTAACAATGTTCACAATTCCACTATGTTTCTGATTGTATTCACCAGGTGGTAACTGGGATAGGCTGACATACTGATTGAAATTAGATTAGAATATAACATTTCCTGTAAACGGGCATTAACTTATAATAGAACTACTTGCCATTTGTACTGGTGTTAAACTAAGTGAGTTGAACAATTATTTACCTTTCCCTAAAGTCAGAGGAAGTATGTTTGAGTAAAATGCAGCTAGTGGTAATAGGCTTTGTTCTGGTGTCCTGCACATGAGTATTTTTCAACACAGGTTCATTTGCTCTTTATGAATGTTACTAATATGTAGGCATATAGGTCAGTTCCCATGTCTGCATAGCTTAGCTAGTCAGTAGACATTCCTCTGGAGTGCAGGTAATTGCCCTCTTCCACCACAGTCCTGGCTGCTGCTCCTGTTACCCTGCATCTCTTCATGTCTTCTGTCCAGATCTGTGAATGCTGCCTTGCCTGTCTCAGAATGAAGCAGGTTGTTTAGCCAGTTTTTACTCTTTGTTTATCAGATAGCTGTCAATAGAGTAGGTAGAAAAACTGAGCGCTGAGATTGAGTATCACTGGGGCTGTAATAATCTTTACAACCTGAGAAACTACTGCCACAACCACCCCACCACTGGTAATAAGCTGTGGATCCCTAGGAAAGAGGAGGGCTGGTCAGAAGAAAATTTAGAGTGAGCACTACAGTTGTTTCCATTCCTGAGTCCTACCCTGAGACCTCTCAACCTCACACACCTTTCTGGCTGCAAACTATGCCTCAGATTAATAAAATCATCCCAATCAGGGGATCTGCCCTGCTATCAGAAATCACAGATACTTCTCAATTTCCTGTAAACTCATTATAATTTTTTAATGAAAAACATTAAATGCAAGCACAACTTTGTCTGAAAATGATTTATTTCTAGTTGCTAGGAGGTCTCTAACCTCCTTATGACAGGTTAGAGACTCGAGGTTTGGGTTGTGTTTTTATATGACAGCACATAATTTCCTTTGCCAACTTTTCATTTGTCTTTAAAGTCACATGAGTTAGCAGAAACTCATAAACAGTCAAATTTCAGCTTCTTTGCCAATCTTATTTGAGCTCTTCAGTAAGTGTGTGATGTTTAAAACTTGTCTTACGATAGTTTGTGACCAAACTTGGAAGTGATTACACACTGGAGAACTTAGGAACACCTTCTTGATTCAGCAGAGGCTGGAAGGGAGACTTGAATTCCAAGCTGGTGTTGTCAGTTATGAACCTGAAATTTGTTAATGGGTCTTTTCATTTCTTTCTTTTCTGTAGGAAACCGACTCCCTCAACCTTGAAAGCCGGGGATCTACGCTCAAATGTTAGCCGTTGTCAAGTCTGTATGAGAAGAACATAATGACTTTTGAATTTCAACTAATTTCACACAATATGGTGCTATTTGTTTAACAGCAATGAAGCCTAGACATATATCATATGTACCTCATTGTTGTCCAATATGAAAACAGTAAAGTGCCTTTTAGGAACTTGCATAACTAACACACACTGCTTTACTGGCCCTGTCCTTGCTAAAGAAGAAAAGAGACAACAAAGATAAGCTTCAAATGTCGACATGCCAAATGGCACTTTTGATCAAAGTATATGTATTTTTTATATAAATGCAATGCACTGATAGAATAAAAAGTCAGCATTTATCCAGAAAAAAAATGCAAAGGTGCTAGGAGGTATGCAGTTCTGCCTTATACTGTTTGACCCCCCTTTCTCATTCTTGTATTATATATTTAGATTCATTTTTCTTCCCCAGATAAGTTTGTTACCATTATCTAGGTGTCTTAAAATCCCAGACTCTTGGGTATGTACTTATTGTTCTTGTACAAAGAAATACTAATGTAAAAAAGAGGTTTGGGATTACAGACTGTGGTTAAGCAACATGTAACCATCTTTTCACAACATAGAGTGCCATCCTGCAAACCTTTGCTTCTGTTTGTAGCCTTTAGTGCTGTCAGTATTAATGGGTCTACATCTGGAAGAAATTGCCAAATTGGCTTCACAAATAGGCAAGTAAGTGTTTCTGCTATGTTGGTACTATGCAGCTTCTTTGTGCAGTAGAACAAACTTTCCTGTGGAATAAAGAATGATCCAGCAATGGTCAAGAAGAAAAATATATATAAATATTTTAGTAATTTATATAGATATCAACCATTAGGCAAATCAAGCTCTAAGTTTATCATATCAAAAAGAAGCTTACAGAATTTTTCTTCTTTTCAGTGTCATGAATTAGGTGTTAAATGCCAAAGTATGATGTGAAATGTTCATTTTACATAGCCATTTCAATGCTGAAGTTGCAGAGACTGAACCCAGGTTAATAGTTATTTGTGTTTATAATAGTAAATTCTGCTTTGAGCTTATAGTCTTTATTCTGTATTTAATATTTTTCAGGGTTTTAAACACTACTCACACACTGAATTACTTGATTTTGAAAAGTATAAGGCCTTAATTTTGTTAATATTGTGCCAAAAAAATTCTTCAAAGTGGCCTCAGAAATATTTCTAAAGAATTTCTATGCAATGATACCATTGTTTGAGCACGTCTGTGTCCAGAAATGTTTTATGGACTATTACCATGCAAATACCAAAAGATTTTTGCAAATGCCAAGGCCTTTGTGTAATTTCTTACATGTGTATTTCTTAAAAATTCAAGTTTGTAATAAAACTATTTGTGTAAAAAAAAAAAAAACAGAAGAAAGAAAGATGTTTTTACTAATTTGTTATTAGCATTCATTCACAGCAATTAATTAATTATAATAAGCCACCAATAAATGCAAAAGCTTGATGCAATCATAGATGATTTTTGTTTTGCACATCTTGCAGATGTACAAAGCATCTTCTAAAGGGGGAAACAGGGCACTGTATTGACACCTCTGTTGTTATCTTGTAAGAACTGAAACTGATAGATGAAACATGAGAAACTTATCACTGAAATGTATTTGATATGAACACATTACAAAAATCTGCTAACTTCATCTCAGCTCATGGGAATCAAAATTATGCACATTTTTCACTTTTCCTTTGAATTTTTCGTGCACAAACAGAACTGAATTTTATAGGATAAAAATTAAAATATTTTATAAACTTTGCTTTTAAGGTGAATCTTGGCTCTGATTGAAGAGGAAATGGGCCATGCTATCATTTTCATTGGCAAAAGCACATAATTTGCTAAAGTTTCATGTTGTTTTCCAAAATTAGTGAAGACACTCAGCTGCTGCTATTTTGAACTTGTCTTTCAATTAAAATCCTTCCAGACATTCTCTGACCAAATGGCTGAAGGCTTCTGCAAAGAAATTGGCCATTTCATTTAGCAATGATTCTTAACTCTCGTGGAAGTTCTGACACTTGATAATCTTATTTATTAAAGACCACTCCTCACAAAAGTTCCTTTGTAGTCTATAAAATAAGACAGTCTGATTATGCCTGAGCAGCCTCATGCAGGGTTTTCCCAAGGACACTTGACATCCAGAAGAAGAGGAGAAGACTATAAGGTGATTCCTTGTGGCATCTAGGAAAAATTATTCAAAAATTGAGTCCTCACTGACTCAGACTGTCCAAAATGTTGCTCACACTCTACATTTTATCTCCTGGTCAGCTAGGGATTTAATTTGCTATGGTCAAATTGTCTTAGAACTGCCAGACAGTTGGGTTTATACAGTTCTTCATGTATGTTTAAATCAGTTTGGTGTGTATGAACCTTTCTCCTCTCAATTGGGAGCATTTGGAAACAAGGTCCTTTGAAAATTTTTGAAAACTGCTTGAACTGTAGTTTGATGTCTTCCTTATCTAGTAGTAATTATTTATTCTATAACCTCCAGTTCATATAATGACCTAAACCATTCTCATGCTAAAGATGCTGTTTCTTAAATCAGTCACTCAACTTTTTGGTGCCTATTGAATATCAGTCAGATCTCCTGAAAATGTGTGAATGCTAGATTTTGATGCCCTGGGTGAGGAAGAGCCTGTGTGAAACACTGCCTTGCTTTCAAAAACCTCTTTAGTACCCCATATTCAGGCATTTATGGCCAGTGTTGTGGCTACAATAAAGTTCATCGTGTGAACAGGCATCTGCTAAGTCATCACTTATTCAAATCAAAGTGTTGCAGAAACTTCAGGAGAAAATTTTTGAGTGCAGTACTTGAAGAGTCGCTGTCATGTTCCAAATAAATACATTTCTAAAACAGCAGGTGGTGCCCTTGCTCTCTTTGCGGTAACGCTGGGACAGACGGCTTTACACTAACACCAAATACCTTGGTCTCTCATCTACTAACGTGTCCCTACTGAATACATGACTATTTTCTCGTGTCTCCATCTCTACTTTGACACGTTCTAGTCACCAGCAATTTTCCTTTTGAAACAGGAATGGATCAGTTTTCAATTAAAGAAATTTCTATGCACATTGCAAAATAAAAATATAATTAAGTGATCCAATAGATATTTTGAAGCAAATGATGTCTTAGCCTGTGTGTCTTTTCTGATAAATGTACATTCAGTGTAAGTATGCACATTCATTTATAAGTGTATCTCTTACTGGTTTCATGGTGGTAACTTCCTTGATGAAATACTACTTTTTCTATGTAACAGGACTCCTGAGAACAATATCCCCATACTAGGCTCCCAGAGCAGTGATTGTATTCTTCATGACTGAAGTTGTATATCTGCATGACTTTTTGAGAATTCCTTTCCTATTTTTCATGTTTTATAAATCTGTAATAATCTGCACTAACTGCATGAGGAGAAACATAAATACAGAGCCAGGCTTGTGGATCTCAGAGCACCAGCTAAATGGAAAATACAGCACCTGGCACAAAGAAAGACCACTGACTAGTTGAAATGGCAGCTACCTCATACCTGCCTGTATCTCCATCCCTTACTCAGTAAAGGTGCTTGGCCATGTCTGCATTGGGACTTCTGGAGGAGACCATCAGCATTTTGTCAGAGGTTGCAGTGGAGCTTATCTCTCTGCTGGTCACAGTGTGGCAGCGATGTGCTGCCCACTGCATTTCCACCTCTTCATATAGAAGTTATCTTTTTTATGATCTTCACATTCTGAATTAGATAACAGTGAGAATATAAGAGACCAGGGTGGATCTTTAAATGCATATTTCAAGCTCAGACAAATGCTGAGACCAGTGATGGATGGTCTGGGATATAGTTAATCATTATTAAGAAAATAAGTGGCTACATGGAAGTGTTTAGCCTGTTGGTTTTAGAGGAAAGATGGTAGAGAGGAAGAAATAATTCCACCCAACCATTAGTAAAAGTATAGTATGAAAGGGATAAAAATTGTGAATTTGTAATATTGCTGAAGTCTCTAAAGAATAAGTATAAACAAGAAATTATGCACAAACTTACTTTTAGCGCTAACAGCTAAACAAGAAGCATATATTCTTTGTGAAAGATATACTAACAAAACAACCTCAAAAAATTTCCTGGAAGTATAATCTTTAAACCATTCTCTTTCTTCAGTGTCAGAGGAAAGTCCTTAAAGAAAATGCAGAGGGGAGTGTGTGGGTTTTAGCTATTTCTCTCTGGCAAACAATAAGCTTGTTGTGTTGCTTGAGGTGTTAATATCTGTGGGAGGAAAAATCACTACTACTTCTCATGAACACAGGAATGCTTCTATTGTAAGATATTTTACCCAGTCAGGCTTACTGACACCACCTTCTCTCTTCAGCTCCCACCATAAGAGGATGATACTGAGAGCTGAATATTCTTTCTTACTTTTCAGTGTTGATTTTTAAAGGCACATTCCTTTGCAGCTTTTCATTGTTTTCAAACCAGAGAACAGAGCATAAACATTGAAAAGATTTTAAAATGTCTGAATCTTTAACATATGTTAGAGAATTGCCTTTTTTCCCCCTCTGGCTGTATGCAGTCAGCTGTATTTGTTATAATTGGTGTGCAGAGGACGGAAGACTTGACAGAGTGAAAGTTATAGATGGAACATGATCATTTGATGCTCTGTCAACTCCTGTCTTGCCTAAGAAAACATGTTAGATTTCATGCCGAATTGTGGCAGGATTCATTTGTCATCTCAACCCCATGAAGAACGATTTACGCTATAGTAAATAAACATGTAAAATGGCTTGGGAAGGGGAGAAAGTCCTTGTAAAACAGTCTAAAGAGCATTGATCAAACCTTTTTGTTATGCTTAGCGCACAGCTTTTAGACCAGTGTAACCCATGGTGTGTTTTTGCCAGAACGTTCCTCTCAGTCTTACACCAGAGTGCTCATTTCTCACCATTGTTTCCTGGAAAAGGTTCAAAGTGAAGAGAACATGCCCGGTGTTACCTTCTGCCAAAGCTTTTGTTATCTTTGTGGGCATAGAAGCTGGCAGTGGAAGATGTTCTTGTCTTCCTATTTCCTCTAAATAATTATAGCAGTATTTTTCCAGCCTAATTTTGGACATGAACCTGTTTGAGAGATGTGATCAAAGTGTCAACAAAATCATAGGGACTTGAAATGCAGTCACATGAATCCCATGTCAAGAATTCCTTCTGTGTACCACTTTCAATAATGTGTCTGGGAATCCCCGCAGAAACACTGATTCCCATTGCAGTCTCAGTACACATTGTTTTATAGTTATATTGGGATCCACCTCCTCCTTCCCTGGCCTGGAAGTGTTGCAGTGCCTTTGGGACCTCAGACTGGTAAGAAGGTGAGTACCAGGCAGAAGTGAATGAAGATTGCTGGTAGTTCTCAAAATCTGCAAACAAAATTGCTATTTGCTCTTGTTTCCACATTGACAGACTACAACTTTTTCACAGATTATTTTTTGCTACCTTTGATCAGTTGAGAACTGTCAACTGTCTCTGTTCAAAGCTAATACAATCCAGGGCTTTTGGCATTGTTCCTGAACTGAGGAAAGGACCTAGCCCAGGGCAATGAAAGATACACCCTGTCTAATTCTCAGCCTTTCTTTTCCCAATTAAAAAAACACATGGAAAAGAAAAGAAGTTCTGGTGTCCAAAAAACCCACAAGGAAGCCCCCACTGCATTTCTCCCTCTCCTCTCTTCAAAGGCAAATCGTACTTCAGAGGAAGATGTTGACCTCCTTAAAAAGAAGAAAAAAATTGGAAATGAAAATTTGAAAAATTATTCCCTGGATTATATATTCACTTTATAACAACATTTACTCACTGTAAGAAAGACAATATCTGAAATACTATAATCATACATAGTTATGTAAGAATTTGAGGGATTCCCTGTAGAGATTGGGATTTCTTAGAAGGAAAACTAGTGAAGCTGTGAAGGCTGAATTGAAAAAAGAGTCTTCTGAACACAATCATATAATTTTGAAATAAAAAATTGTGTTCAGATTGCAAAGATTACTGGGATTACACATTTCCTAGAGGAAGTCACTGCAACTGGGAATCACAGGTACAAACAGCTGGGACGAGTTGGGAATCTGCTCATATGAGGTGTTTTGGTGCTCTTGCAAAGTGGAATTTAAGAGAACTGACCAAAAAAATTGAGAAGGTCGTACTTGTCAAAGGGCAAGGTTGTCTTGAGAGGATATTTGTGATGAGGATCTGGAAACAACAGCCAAGTGTGGGAACCACCACTATGAACATTATGACTCTTCCATGTAGCCTTGGTACCAAAGCATTTTTTGGGTATTTTCTGTACTCTCCTATTGTAATCAGAGAAATCTTGCCAACACAGGCATATTAATAACTATTTTCAAGAAGTAGTTTTCTTCCTAGAAACACCCAGTAGAGAGGAAATTTTTAAAGTTTTTCTTTTCTATCAAACAAATTGCAGAGAATCACAGAAAGAGAGAGAGGGAAAAAAAATGTAGTTGTTTGTTTGCTCTTGCAAGGCACTGAACATGACCTCTCAGGAATGTGTAGGAGAGGAAATGAAAAGCAGACGTGGGAAGCTGAAAAAGCAGTGCTTCTGCTCTATCATTAAGTATATAATAAGGTAGATTACATCAGTTGTTGTCCTAGTCTCCCTGGTGAACAGGTGTCATAGATACAGCACTGTCTAATCAAATATTAACTCATCATGTGGCAGCACTGGAGAGGGAATGTGTAAGATCATCTACCTCCTTTCACATGTGGCCAAGTCTTCAGCACCAAGGTTCAGCAAAGGACATTCTTATCATTCCTATGGGTTCTTATGAATCTAGTTTTATATAGTTGCATAGACTCATGACAACTGATGGTTTTTTCTGCTTCCTAAACAAAAATATGTTAGATACAAACATGAATGTGCCAAACTCAGACAAAAGTTATGTTTATGTACATTGTTATGCAATGAACCCAGAGGAGCTTAGTACTTACTGTCTTCAGGCTTCACTTAGAATAAACTGATATATGGGGGTTTTGTATTTCTAAGTTGTTTACAATTACAAATAAATGCCATTGCTCCTGTGAAAGGGAGATGTCTTGCTGTTAGTTAGACAGGAAGGCAGTTCTAAACTCCTGAACAGGTGTGTCCCTGCTGGGTAACAGTCTCCCTAAGTGTCTGGCACTTCTGAATGGTGATGAAAACTTGTTTAGTTTTTGGTTATTCCATTGCACTTGCTAGACTTTTCAATGTATACAACTTTACATAGACTCTAAAGTGTTGCAGTGCTTTTCAAATGACAGCTGAATCAGATATGTGGGTATTGTACATAAGATATCAAATAACCTGAGGAAAGGTGCCTGATGAGAGTCACTTTCTATCTTCTCAGTCACTTTCCTGAAGAAGGAAATAATCAGTAACACGGTATTCAAAGCAGTGCCTCCAAAGCAAAGTAATGGTAAGTGAAATGAGGCAAGGTATTTTTTCAGGAAATTCAGCTTATCACTTACTTTCTTTACTTTGGGCCCCAGGAAGAGTCAGTATAAAAGGAGAAACAATCACTAGGAGAGGTTATTCTGCATAACCAGAATATTCTGACATACGGACTTTTACAAGTGTCCTCTTTGATCCATCCTTGATGTCCTTTTGCCAAGATGAGAAGCCTAAAACTCCTTCACAGAGTTTCAAGGAGGGGATTAGAAACTCCTGCTATTTAATAGAGAAAGGACTTAGTAAACTGGATGTAAATTACCTTTAAAAAATCAGCCAGGGGAATCCATTGAAACCATCAGAAAAAGGGAGATTTGGATCTATTTTTTCAATAAGAATGTATTTCAATAAAAATGTTAAGTATTAAGGCCTGACAAATTTGCATAGCTATTTGGTGGGATTGACTGGGCTAGCAGGACTGGAAGGCTAAAATGGTTCTAAGTACTAAGATGGTGGGGTTGGGGGTGTGTGGAGTGAGCAGCTTAATGGTGCTTCATTTCCATCTGGGCCCAAACCAGCACACCATCCTAAGATGTGTTATCACTTACTGAAAAGAAATGCACAGCTCTTGTCCATATCTCTAGTTTCTTAGTACTAGATACTACCCTTTTGTGTTCAGGTGAGATTCGTATTATGGATTATATCTCTAAATATATGTATTAAAATAATAAATATAATGCATAACACAATAAATCAATAGTTATTTTATATATTTTTTACCTCTAAGGTCTATTAACCCATCATCTGTATTACTCATCACAAACATTGTTGAAATTCATCTGACACAAGGGTGAACCCAATCTGTAGTAAGTAAGAGGTCTTGCTCAGTTATTTTTAATTATTCATTGAAGGTGGAAGATGTGCCAAGAGCTGGAGAGCTCTAGGTTCAAATGTGAGCTCTGGCTCAGCTCCACCTGGAAGGGAGGTACAGGTTCAGACTGTTCCCTCTCCAACCTGTTTGCTCTTGGGAAGAAGCCCAGCACAAAAAAAATGGGGGCAGACAATCTGGTCATGAGCTCCAGCCTGTTCATGGTGGGGCAGTCAGTGTGTTAGGACTGATGATATATTGTGGGGTAAAATTTCTCTGTGGCTGGGGTATGACCCAGGTCTTTGACTTAAAAACACCACACCTGCACTACCCTGCAAATACAGCTGGTGCTACCCTACTCTGCTTCTGCTCAGGTCAGTGTTAGTTCATGGGAGAAAAAATGATGAGGCTTGAGCATATTGTGATGTATTTTAAAGAGGCATTCAAAACAAGCATTGCTGGGCCACCTGTTGATGATAAAGCCTTGTCAATTTATCTGAGATTAATTGAAGATGTCTCCCTGGGTTCTGTATTGTATCACCTTCAATATCTTTCAGACACCTTAATGTGACAGAGGCAGTGAGATGAGGCAATCTTCTTGAACTCCCACTTCTGGAAAGAAGACCAGTAAAGGCTTGTCATCAGTTTCTATTGACACAAAATATTTTAGCAAGCACTTGCCATTTTAACTATTGTGACGAAAACAAAGTAGTCATCTGCCTCCTCTAGGAATTTTCATAGCTCATGAGACTAATAGTTCCTGTCAGGTACCTGGAGAGCTTTTTCATTAAACATAGCTCACAGTCTTTTTGCATTTGGTATTGAAAGCACAGGCTCCAGCCTTATGCTACCCAGAACATGCTGCATATTTTAATAACTTCCTGGAATCACTCACCTTTTGAAAGAGGCACAGCACTGTGCTGCAAAACATGGAAAGAACAGCAGTGAGTCTACAGGATCCATAATCTCTGAACAATTTGGGCAGAAGTGCAATACTCTCATTGAAAGGCACTGAGATCAGGCTCTGGTATGATCTTAGTGAACTTGTTATCCTTACTTTTGTGTCATCCTCAGCATGTGCTGTGACTTGATCTAGATTTAAATTTTTTAAATAGCCATGTTATTGGTGGGTCATAGAGGGTTTGTTACAGAAGAAAAGGAACACAGAATAGAAATAGTCTCTTGTTTTTGTAAGAAGTAAAGGCTAATTACCAACAGAGAGATTCTACTCCAATAAACTTGTACTGATGGGACAGATTTAAGCGCTTAATCCTTTTTCTGCTCCTGTTATAACAATTCCTAGAATATGGCAATGCTAACAGGATGTTTTTCATAGAGATTAAAAAGGATTATTCATTTTAGTGACTCATCTCTAGCCAGTCCATTGTTGAAAGCTCTGGCTGATTGTACAAAAAGTGTGTTTTCCTAATGAAATGAAAGCAAACTGAAGAGACCTGGTCCTTTTCAGCCACCATTTATTCTGACCTTTGTTTGCTGTCTGTTATCAATATAACAGTTAAAATCCCAGCAAAGTCTAGTTCTCTTCAATGTGTCCCATGTGTTATCCCAAACATCTGTCTCTCCCTGTGTTCCAGCTCTGCAGGCTATTCAGAGACAAACACCATCACAACGTGTGGTGTCCACTCTGTTTTGTTACAGAGTGGTGTAACCTCTGTGTGTCAGTATTAGGGACACATACTCAATTGGTCCTGCTTAGAAATTCTGGGAACAATAGGTCTGAGAAAATTTGCTGCAACAAAAGAAATTCTCTTTTGACTAGGTAAAACGTACAGCTGGGTGGAAGCACAAGAGCAAGTAAAATGCTTCACAAAGAAGATGCAAAAATATCTTACTTTTTTACAGAAAGGCAGGAATTGTGCTGCTGAGTAAGGCTCTCAACTCTCTTCTTCCTCTGCTATATATAGAAAAATTCTGTCCCTTTTATAAGGGCAAACTATAAACTGGTAGAATTAATTTTGTGTCCTTTTAGTCTGCTTGAAAAAGATTTAAATAGTGAGAACAAACAACAAAAGCCTTTACTTTAAAAAATACAGCCTAGCTTGGAATCTGCCTTTTAACATTAACTTTCCTGATGCAATTGAAGAGCTTCTTACTTTATCTCCTGGGGGTTATCTGCATAAAGCCTTTCACTAAATTTTTTTTTCATATGTTGGGAAGTGATTTGCTTTCTAAGAACTACTTTTAATCTTTCAGTTTTTTACATCTTCTTCTGGCTTGTTACTTACTACTTTATGGTCAAGAATTGCCAGAAGTCTTTTGAAGTATAACAAATGTATATATTCAAGATAGCTTTTTGGGCTGTGATCTCCAAATAATTAGTTTTACCCAGTAACAAAAGTAATTTTCTTACACTGTAGACAAACTGGACTTCAATTAAACATCATGAAGCAAAAGTTGCCTGGAAGAATGATTTTCCTGTGAAATAGGAAATATATGTTCTCCTGACATCATTGACATGACACATACTGCCATCTGGGGTGTTCTGAGAAAGCACCTGGCTTGCTTCCTTAGCTGCTGCTCTCATCCTTTCCCAGTGGCCACATCAAAATGCCCTACAAATGCAAAAATGTCATCAAATGTCAGCCTTTCAACCTTACCTAATGCCATGTGCTCCAGGCTTCAGCAATTAGATAGATCATCCCCGTTTCTTGCAGGCAGAGGAGTTGAAGCCAAGACACCCAGAAGCCATGGGCTGGGAGTAGAGCTGGAGCCCACATTCTCCGCACAGTGCCTGCTCTGAGCCCAGGTCCACAGGCACTGCTGTCTTTGTGTCCACAGCTCCTGCCTGTCCTTTGCAGCTGTATAAAACCATTACTTCTGAACTCTTCACAGAATCACAGAATGGTTGGGGTTGGAAGGGACCTCTGGAGATCACCCAGTCCAATGCTCCTGCTAAAGCAACTCACTGAGAGCAGGTTGTCCAGGATTGTGTCCAGGTGGGTTCTGAATGTCTCTGAGAAGACGAATCCACAAACCTCTCTGAACAGCCTGTTAAAGCATCTTAAGAGACCACATGATAATACTACACTTACAGAATATTTTTTGTGCTGCAGTACTTACCCCAAACAAATCATACCTAATATTAAATTCACTTTTTCTGCTCCACTTTCTTTCTCTGTGCCTAGGTAATTGAATGCTAGTGAAGTGCCTAATCTGACATGTTATTAGATATGTGTCTATGTGTAGGTCACTAAGAGTACATTAGGAATGCAGTGACATTTGTCATTCAAACTATCACATCGACCAAGCCCCTGCAAGTGTTAATGATTTTACAACTGACTGCACTCTGTCTCAGGTTGGCATATTGCCAAAAAAGGATTATTTTTTTTTAATAAATAAAAATTCCCTTTTCTTTCCACATTGGTAACCTCTTATATGGTATTATAGTCTTTAGATATTTTCAGAGGAATGTGAAGACACATTGAGTAAGAAACAAAAAAAGAGGTTAAATTGCAATCTACTCCCTGTCCTATGTTTTCTTTCTTTGTGGCAGATGACTGAGGTTTCCATTACACTGTTCAGTCTTCCAGGGACTGGAAAGAAGGTATTTCATTGCCCTCAGGAACTCAAGGGGGTTTGTATTATAATGAAGTAGCAAGAAGTTGTTTCAATTGGTGCAGTTGCCAGGAAGCTCACAATATATCTTACATGTTTATCATGAATCTGGTTTCTTCTTACCATAGGCTGAAGCAAGAATGGTAAACTGTATTAAAAATTAATATCATTTAGTAATGTATGATGGAGAGAACAAGCAGGATTTTTCTAGAATTTAGAAATAAACTGTCCGTTGACTACTGCTGATGGCTTAATCTCGTCTTCATTCTGTGAACACTAGGATATGAGGCCAGCTGGGGTTTACGAGACACTTCCAAAGCAGGGTTATTCCAGCTAGAAATGCAATCTGCTGTGAAGTGAAATCCCCACAGTGGAGGGAGGCTGCTGAGTCTTTGCACTCTGCCAGAGCACAGGCGCTGCCCTGATCGAGTGCAGCCCAACTGGAGCCACAGCTATGACAGGACACTGGGCAGAGACGTGGCAGCCTGGAAACTCTGTCCCTGGTCATTATGTTCATTGCTGCTATAAAAAGACTTCAGTCAATTACAAATTTTGTCAGAACATTCTAATACGGATGGAAGGAGAAGGTCATTTTGAAAATAGCTCATATTTATTTGTCTGTCAATGCTCATAAGAAATTATACACATACACCAGATGCTAGACTGGCTGTGCCCTTTGTTCATAACTCTGGCAATTAAAACAAAACCAAGAATGTCCAAGTGGTATAGTTTTAGTAATCCCAAAGATTAGCAACTAATCCCAAGACATAATGAATTTTCCATCAGCATGACTTGTAGGTCACTGTCACTATAAATCTAGTCTAATAAAGTTTGTTACCCAGAGGAATGCTCATGGCGTGCAGAAGAAGAGAACAGAAGCCAGGGTCAGTGATGGAAAAAGTGCAAATAATAAAACATTGCCTGGAAGGTACTGTATTAACAATCAGTATATAACAAAGCACTCAACTCAACTAATACTCATATAGTCTGCAAGGAAAATACCTTTAAGGAGGTAAACACCCACCGTCTTTTCCATTTACATCACTTTCTGTTCCATTTAATCTTAATAATACCAAGTCTTTGTGTCATTAGTAGAGTCCTTGGTTCTATCATGAGTGTTCTTTGAATGATTGCTAGGCATGTTGGGTGAAGACACTGGGACTTTTGCTCAAGTAACTTAATTCTGGGCAAAGTGGTTCCAAGCCAGTTATGCTCTCCAAAGACAAAGGTCTGTGAGGAGAGACACATCCTTGGCAAAATGGGAAAAACTACTCTGATCACAGCATGCCTTTGCTGAGTATGTCATAGGAATACTACCAGTGTGCTATGAAGGTCCAAAAACTCAGTCCTAAATTGCTCTTTGTGACCCACAGACACCTGAGGCCATGGCCGGTGGAGGTATAGGTTCTGGTGCAGATTAAATATCCTAAGATGAAAACTATGAACCAGAAACCTTCTCTTTAGAAGCCAGGTTATGTGGCAGGGAAGTACTTGGGACTTCCTTAAACTCACTTGTGACCAAACACTGACATGACACCATGACCTGAGGGATTTTCTGTAATGGTATCAAAAGCATATCCATGTGAACAAACAAACATTTGACACTGACTCCTGCAATGCTGCAGTCTGGATGGGTGGGCAATCAGAGCAGTAATGAACCAGTTGGACGGTTGGGCTCAGAGTCTCAGGGTCAGGGGAACATTTTTCTGCCTGGAACAAGCTACAGGGGAGCTACCATATCCCAGGACCTGTCCTGCCTCAGTTACCCGAAGAGGTTGTAGAGCGCACTCTCACAGATAATACAAATTGCTGGTGGCCAGACAGTACTCTCCAGGGAAGGATTGTCTTTCAGAGGCTCCTTGACAGGCTGGAGGGATGGGCCAACAGAACCTTACCTTATGAATTTCAAGGAACAATATGCAAAGAGCTGGGAAGGAAGAATCCCTTACAACCATACAGGCTGGGGCAACAGCAGGAGCACAGTGAGGAGCTGGGGCAGGACCCGTGCCCAGCCCCCGCTGTCAGAGCACACCTGGGCAGCCCCAGCTCGGTGCCCCAGGGCAGACAGACAGACAGACAGACGCCGGTAACCGGAGCGAGTTCAGCCCTGCAGGGCTCAGGGCCGGAGCCTGGCCGGGAGCCGAGGCTGGGGCTGCTCCAGCCTGGGCAGAGACAGCTCTGGGGGCACCTCAGAGACACCCAGAGCCCCGGGGAGGGCAGGGACAGGAGGCAGCCGAGCCCTGGGCAGCAGGAGCTGAAATGGGAGGGCTCGGGCCGGCACTGAAACATTTCCATGAGGACAGGCAGGTCCTGCACAGGGAGGCTGGGCAGGCTCCATCCCTGGGGACTGTGAAACCTGGCTGGGCACAGCCCTGAGCAACCTGGTCTGACCTCACTGCTGGCCCTGCTGGGGGGCAGGAGGCGCCTCCTGTGGTCCCTTCCAACACAAACTACTTTATGATTCCATTATTCTAATCAACAATATTAGATGTAGGACCATGAAGAGTATTATTCCTGTTGTGATGCTATTCCCATCTAAATATGCACTGGTGATAAATCCTGGCTGGGGACAGTCACCCAGACCCCCTGTGTCTTGACCACTGACATAAATCAACCTACATTTTTTTAACTCAAAAGCATTTAAATACAGCAGTCATTTTTGCTCATTTTTTACTCAGAATGGCAGATTTGCCAACAGTATATTTCACTGCTTTTTCTCCAGTAGAGGACCAGACTAAGAGTTCTATCCTTTTTTTCTCTTACTGTTTACAGCTCATCACCAATATCCTGTGATGGATCTGAGAGGGTTTTTTTTTTCCAATTTGTTCTTTTTTTAAAGAGCTCTGTTTTGATTTTGAATTCTAGTGGTCATTCACTGTGACTCATGGCATTTCCTGGTCATTCACTGACGACTGGTGACTGATTCCTTCAGTTTTTGTTTCTCTCCTTCCTTTTTAAAGTGAAAACCTATGGTAACTGACTTAACCTTTTTTTCCCTCAAATTTTAAATATTTGTTTTGAGGAATTATTTATTTCTCTGCATCTTTCTCTTTATTATCCATTGCATTTCTCATGGTTTCTCCATCACAGTGCTTTATTTAGCATCCAAGAACTAGTTCTTAAACATTTCCTCATGTGCTTTTTAAAAGCATTTCTTGCTCTATATATACATTCCAGTCTAAAATGTTGCCAGTTAGTTTAAACATTAAAAAAATTGCAATTTGAAGCTTGATAAAATGCAATACTGATTAGTAGCAGTACTGTGGTCAAATATATTTAACCCAATCATGATCATTGATAGACAGGCAAACATAAATATTCATAAATATTCTAAATCTGCAGTGAAAATTTGCTTGTCCATCAAAATGAGCTCTAACATGGCAACTCTCTTATAGTCATGTTCTATGAATATTTTAGGGTCTCTGTAGTTATCTTAGCTAGCTCTTCCCCCATATTTAATCACATTTTCAGACTCCCATGAAGAGCATCTAATGTCATTTATTTGTTGCCACCACATAAAAAAGTGAGGCTCTTTCTGTTAAAGCTCCTAAATCTATTTCCTATAATACAGATAAAACATAGATAAGGTGAACTCCAGAGATTCCTTCTAACCTCAGCATGTTACTTGTACATGTGATTTCTCCTGCTGTACCTTGAGTATGTTATTCTACATTCAATTCCAATTTTTTTAACATCTACCCTACTATTTTTTACATGCTTCTCACTGAATACATTATGAATGGAATACAAAAACCTATGTGCTTCAAAGACACATCTGAGCCATTCCTTTCCCACCACAGTATCAAAAGCCCTTACTATCGTCCATCTTCACCTTGAAAAAGAGAAAACCTACAAAGCAGAGCTATTTGACTTGAATTACTTTGAACACTTGTGAATCCAGCTAATTGGAAAGGATAATGAATGAAATTTATGCAAAATGTATGCATTTAATGATATTTATGAAATTTATGTATTTAATAAAATAAATCCAGCTTGGTATAAAATGGTCCAACGTAATAAAATGGTGATTAGAAGAGACAGGATGGTCACACCCAATACAAACCAACACTAAAATTATACTGATAAATTCTGGACTTCTGGCTTCTTTGAGAGACCCTGGAATGATTGCAGCATGAACACCAGATCTCCATGTGACAGAGTCACTGTAGCTAAGTGTAGAAAGAGCTGATTTAAAACCAAAGATTAGTCGAACATGACTATGTGATGTTTGAGCATGATTATAACCATGTAGTGAGCCCAAAATTATTTCATATTCTCGGTGTGGGTTGAAGGCAAGCTGAGGAAGTGGGGGATTCTAAGGCTTGGATTAACTCTGAGTTAACTCTTCACATCAAACCCATTCTACTTGAATGGCAGTCTTTATCCCAGCCTGGGAAACAGGCTGGAAGTGTGCAAGAGCCACATGAACGAGGTTAGTTAGTAGGCTGGCTATAGATATCTCATTGACATCATGCAGTCATTGTCACTTCTGTTACCCTTAGCTAGGAAAAGAAAGCACTGGGAGTGACTTTTCCAAGGTACTTTCCTGCAGGGCAGTGAAGCCAGCTGAGCTCAGGCAGGCTGGGCAATGTGCTGCTGTGGGCTGGAGCCCAGGCGTGCAGTCAAAAAGCCTTTGTCAGCCCTTGGCTCTGATGGGGCAGTGAGGAGCAAGCAGCTTATTTCTGAACTTGAGCAGCTAGCCCGAGTTTGTGAGATCCCTTCTACGTGCAGCCTGGGCTCTCCTGAAATGTCTGTCACAGGACATGAACATTTATGGTTTCTTTAATGCCAAATCCTTGGGCTCAGAACCAGTTAAGGTTAAATGAATACCTGCTATTCTTCACTATTGCAGCTTAAACCAAAGTCAGTGTGCTTAGCTATGCAGTAGTCTGTTGCTTCATGTTTTTGATAGTGTAGGATGATCGTGCCTGTCTTACTGGTTCACAACACCATGCAGACAGTCTCAGTTCCGCAGTGTGACAGAGTGCACAGGGACACCAACATTTGCAGAAGTGCCACTGTGTGACTTCTGTTGAAGTGAACCAAAAAAACCCTTCACAAAGCAAGAAAAAACCCCTTCACAAAAAAAGAAAACCAAACAAAAAACAAACCACCAAAAAACCCAAAACAAGCAAACAAAACAAAACAAAACAAAACAAAACAAAAAAAAAAAAAAACCAAAAACCAAACCAAACAAATAAAACCCTCCACAAAGGAAAAAAAAAAAAAAAAAAGGGAGGGCTGGAGGAGGCTCCCATCATCTGGCTGATTCTTAGACTTTGGGTGTAGCTCTCTGCTCCACATGCTTGTATTTCTCACTCAGTCCTTTGTCCTGGTTTCACTCTTTGCTTCACTTCTCAATTTTATAACACACAACCATGTCACACAGGTCCACTGTAAGTTAGTTATATGCAGTTATATGACTGATTAAATGAATAAGCAGCAGCCTTTTTTGGAACAGAGATTCTAGTTTTCCTTCTGGTGGATCTTGAGACTTTGTTAAGGAAATAGCCTTGCTTAGTAGAAGAGTTTTGCAGTCAGTTTCAAATCACAGAAAAAATCTCAAGATGGTTGCAAGATCTTAACAAGCCCTCTTTGCCTTTCTGTTTGCATTGGTATATTCACACATAGAATTATCAGTGAGAGGTTGGTTGGTTTGGGTTTTTAAATCTCTTTGCCAGAATTCTTTGCTTCCTGACTTGTTTGGTACTGAGACAAACTCCAGTAGTACAACATCAATGATTTTACCCACAGTAAATACCATCATTCTTTCTTTTCTGAGAGTCTTTAAACTGTAGTCCTACCCTTCAGAGCTAAGACCACATCTCTCTCTCAAGGACGATAAGTCAGGTTGCAGCACTCACTAGATTACCAGACATAAAACTTGAGTGCAGCAGATCACAATCACAATGAATAAACACCCTTGAGAAGCAAGAGTTCCAATTTAGTGGAACAACAACAAATTAGCTTGTTATGAATAACATTTACAATAGCTTCAAAGTGAAGTTGCCAGTCTGTTCTGCTAACTATTTAAGGCACAAAGTCACAAGGTGAATGTGCCAAATTCTAGGAAAGGGAATAAAATTCATACCTTCACATCAGGGCTGATGAGAAATAGCAACTATTGCATCTCAGTTTGTGTTCAGTTTTACCTGCTATTGCTCAGCTAGATGTCCTTTCCACTGATGACAGTTTTGTAAGATAAATTTTGCAGGTGATGAACCACCTTCAAAATGCACACAGAACTCTGCAGACTAGTAAGAGGGGGAACCTATTCAAGGATGATTTTTTGGGTCTTTTCCAACCTAAATGATTCTGTACTTCTATAAGAAGTTGAAAGCTGTAATCTTGCAAACTCACCAATGATCTCTTTGATTTCAAATGAGAGCTGTGATGTGATTATTTTTTTTGTGTGCATGTGCATTTGCAAAGTTAAGTCTGAAGCATGAAACTTTTTGCATGACTTAGAAAAAGGAAAAAAACTGATGAAAGGAGAGAGGAAGTAAAGCTTTTCTAGGCTTCACTGACAATGTGTCTTTCTGCTTTAACTATGTATATGAGATATTGGTTTTTAAAGTAAATATGTAGTGGAAAGGAGCTCAGAGTTGCAAAACGATGCAATAAAAAAAGTAAGAAAGAAAAATTTTTTTATCAGGTGAGGCAGAACAGTGAGGGAAGTGCAGTCTAGTGTTGAGAAGTCAGAAGGCAAGACAACAGCAAAACTTTGCTGATTTTAGGGTAGGCAAGCGAAGCAACATGTTTGAAACTAAGATGCAACAGCTGTTACATGAAAAATCCTAAGTAAAGAAACAGGCAAGACAGTGGTCAACAACATATTCATCCCCCAATTCCTCCCATTGTGATTTACTTCAGACAGCTTAGTACAGAAAAATTTAATATTTGCCCTGACTTTGGATGGCATGATTATGTAGTGAAAGTCACACCTTTGTATTAATAGCAAAATATCTGTCCAGAGGCCAGACCTCACCACAATTTCTACACCTGTGGGCCTTGACCCCAGCCTGGTCAATGAGACTGAGACCGTGTCCTGATACCATTACATACCTATGTAGACCTTGTTCATTCTTGAAGGACCTATTTGAACCACACCACAGAAATTGGGAGGACTAAGGTTTTCTGAGATATGACAAAAAGGAAAGGTAAGAAAAAAACTCATTTAAGGCAGCAGCATGTCGTAGTCAAGGTAGGAAATATGCAGAGACATCAGGGAAAGCAGTTAGATCCACAGGCATACAGTCAAGATGACCTTAGCATTTGAGATCAAATTGAGGGATGGAGAGCATCTCGCCCAAAAGTGTTGGGTGGGAGTCAGTTTGAGTCTAAGATGTCCACATTGTGGCTATGTGGGTGTCACACATGGACCACTAGTCTAAGCTTCCGCTGCTGTCAACAGAGGTTTAGTCAATGGGATCCAGAGAGAAATACAGCAGACATGTTGCTTGGGGCATGATCCTGCAGTCTAAATACAGACATCTAATGCCTGTAGAGATGTCCTAGGCTGTGCCATCTGGCCTGCAGCTGCCTCTCCTGGCACAAGCAGGACAAACAGGTCTGTATGGTATCTGCCAGTCTTGGGGAACTGCATGCACCTGAAAAGGATGCTGCACACTTTTGTCCAAGGGTACATATGAAGTAGCTGAATTGAGTCTTAGTTTGAGTCTTTAGTCTTGAGACTGTTTTAGAATGAGCCTCTAGGATGCTCTCTTGGGTCTTCTAAATTTAGGTGTTTTATTTTCCACATAGATGCTAGTTTACATTTCCCGTATAGGTGCTAGTTACAAGTTAGGGAGTATCACTTCCCTCACAGGTGCACCTATAACAGGCTCCTAGTGAAGGCGAGCCATCTAATCTGAAAATGGCACTTGGGATGATCCTAGGGGATAACTGCTGGTTCTCTCTGACATTCTTTTTTTAAAACTAGCTATAAAGGGAGGAAAGCCTGAGTAACTTGCACTTTAATATCTGACTTCTAAATATCTAAAACCACAGGAAGCAAAACCCACAGCAGGGTACTAGTTCCAGAAGAAGAATTGACAAAATTTAGGTCTGATCGAGAGAAGCAAAACAAATTTTCTCTGGAATTCCTGGTGCAACTTTATCTGAATGATTTCATACTGGTATGAACACTTTAATTCCAGGATCATTTTCCAGTTTAATTGTGAGGAGACTGGTGAAAACCAGTTCCAGGGTAAGTGTGCCTTTGTGGCATAACTTACAACATTTCACTCCAGAGACAAAGGCCTGGGGAGAGAAGAAGAGAAAGGAGAGAAGGGATGGTAAAACCGGTGTCAGGGGAGGTTAGTCAAGTCATGGACAATTGTAGTAGAAGGAGGCATCCATTTAAGTCCCTTCCGATTGTCAAATAGTGATGATAAAACATTGGCTCCACTTATTTTGTTTTTAAATGGTTTGTGTTTTTATACTTGCTTTTCATTTCATTGTGAGCCTTTTGTTTGCTGGAAATTGCTTCAATATGTCTTTGAACTGCCTGTTTGAACACACAGCTTAATTCACTTCCATTTTCAAGAGTAAAATATCTCAAGCACTTAAAAATGTTTAGAAATAGCTCCCCACTCATAAAACTTTAAAATATTTGCAAGTGCCTGGAGTAGAAAATGCTGTTGGGTTTGAAAGATGTTTGGTCTGTTTGAAAACCAGTTCGATGTTTCATTTAAAATGAAATTATGTAAGAATGATTTGTTGGCTTAAAGCAATTTTAATTTAAGATGTCCCTTGAAATTCATTTCATCCTCATTTTTTGCTGCCCTTATCCTTATATTATCCTTATATATATAAATATAAGGATAATATAAATATATCCTTATATTTTTGCAGCCTTCAATCCTGCAACCACTGGTGCACAACAGGACAATCGTCATTATCTAATTGACTCCAATGGAACAACACCAAAGAATCATGCTAGGCCTGACAGTTTTTGCAGAAGCAGGGTCTGGATAGAGCATTCCCACTTCCCACCTGAAGGACCTAACCTCACTTGCTAGCATGGTATGTAGGAACCATATTAGGTGGTTTCTTTGCAGGAAAGCATAAAGCTCTTAGCAACAGATCTTACTGTGAATGTTCTGAACAAACTTTTAAATTTTCATCCTATTAAAATGTCTGTCACGCTATGTAGCCAGTTATGCTCACAGTGATGTAGCCTTTCTCCTGAAGACAGCAGGGATTGGGGTCACATGAGAATGTATCTTATCCTGGGGTTACAAATATGCTTCAAGTCTGGAGTGATGCTCAAACAGGGAATAGTTTATCAGGGACCTAATGATAAACTATGTAAAAGGCTTTTGTGAAAGGTATTTTAAAGGAAGCAGAGAATACAATATTTTTATTTCTAGTTTGCTGTGCCTTATTTCATGAGCCCCTTCACAACTTCAAAATAAAATTGCTTTGTATTGGGCTCTTTATTGTTTCCTTTCTTTTTAACATTTCATTTTGTCAAAACAAAGCTAATAGAATTATTTTGTCATAGGAAATGTCTGAATCACAGTCTTCAATGTGGAAACATGGGAAGCCTAAGTCACCTTTAGCAAGGAATCCCTTCTGTGGAAAGTCTGGAAACTTTACAGCGTTATTTGCTATACTGAGGTATTTTTGCTATGGCTGAGGTATTTTTGTTCCATTAAAAACAGATGCTCTTCCTGAGTCTTAAGACAGATTAATTTCACAGATACAATGGGATCCTATTATAAAAATCTGGTTTTGTTTCTAATCAAAACAATTTCATCATATGCATGACGCCTGGCTATAATATAACTGTTTTGATGTGCAAATGGAAATCTGGAATTCTGACTTTCTTACAGTGTATGTAAATGGTGGCTATATTTGTAGACTCTAAAAGTGGATTCAACTGTACAAATGAAATGTTTGAATACATACCATCTGTGTTAAACATATGTTCTTTTAAGGCCTGAATTTGCCACTGCCATTATTTCTTTGAGATTACTCCAGTGCACTTTGAACTGACTGGGCATCTCAGAATCCAAGATTAATTGGCATCTGTCTTGTTAAATCTTGACGCATATTAATAGCAAGTTGCTCTGCAATTAGCAACAACAACAAAAAAAGGGTTTGATTATTTGTGAGATAAGGCACTTGGTGCTGTGAGGAGCACTTACTATGGCCCTGGCACAAGGCCAGTCATGCACAAACTTGGGCTTCAGAAGTGACAAGGCAGGACCCTGGGAGCACGCGCTCAAAAGGCAAACATGGAACAGCAAGCAGCCTGTGGTACTGTTGTCACATCTGGTCCCAGAGATGGGAGAGAATGCAGAGCTGCTTGTAAACAGCTGAGCTGTGGCACAGCTCTCCTGATGCCTTTCCAAGTGAGGTATGTTTCCAGTGAGTAGAGGCTTAGTTACGGAATTTAATGCTCTTTCAAGAACATCTGCGGCTTGTTTTTCTAATTAGAAGGGCAGTCCACAAACAAACTGCTTTCTATACTGGGAGAAGAAATGACATCTTAGAAAGAAGCTCAAGGCTTTTGAAGATGCAACAACTCACAAGGGAGAAAATCAATCAAGCAGCTTTGTTTTCAGAAGTCACATCACTTTTCGATAGTGTTATGTCACTGAGCCCCTACAATAACATATGTGTCTTAAAATGAAATGTCACTGGGCCCTCCATTTATTATACTTCATCATAATTGATAGCCTAAGCTTTTCCAGCATTGGATTTGATCTTGTTGTTTGATTTATGTGTGCTGACTTTAGAGCCTTGGAAAACCTCAGTTTGAAAAACTGAGTTGAAATCAGTGGTGTTGGACAAGGGTGTACAGTGATGCCCTGCAGCTCAGGTTGCAGGATAGGAAGACTGAAAAGTTTTACAACACTGAAAATTGCTTTTTGAATTTACTACTATGAAATGCCAAACTAACATGCTCAAAATTTTCATTTTCATAAATGCACCTGCTGGTACATGATTAAAAAGTGTGAATTTCCAGAAGGCTGGGCTGAATCACTGTGCAGTGTCTGGTCAGCACTGCCCTGACTCACAAGGTGTTGAGCCTAAGGGGTGTGTAAGGAACTCTGTACCTAGTCCATGGAAATGAATGAAGGAAAGGAAAGCTGATTGTTAACAACAACAACAGGTTTTTTTTTTCTTTTTCATGTCAAGGGGTTGAAAAATTTTTCATTGTTTTGGCAGTACAGGGAAATCCAGATCTTACCTTTACAGCCTATTCATCTTCTCAGTCTTTTCCCCTGATGCTTCTTTAAGGCTTTTGGCAGCCCATCTCTTAGTGATTCCTTACTCAACAGAAAACCTAATCTCAATCCCCCTGACAAGATATATATATTGAATAAAGTAGATATATTGGATAAAATAGACAACTTTAATGAAAAATAAACACTTTTATAGCTCTATATATATAGCCAATAGTCATTACAAATAAATGCTATTTATATGCATATATGTACGTATTTGTTTACATAATGAATAATAAACAATATTAAAATATCTCAGTCCTCTGAAAGCAGTGGGAAAATATGTAACAGAAAGACTTACTCTGGGTTAACTAAAATCTTGTTGGAGAACATTTAAACAAACCAGACATCCTGAAGTCCATAGTGTCTGAGAGATTGCATACCCAAGTGCTGAAGGAGCTAGCTGATGTCACTATGAAGCCACTCTTGATTATGTTTGCAAAGTAATGGAATGTTCAAGAAGGGAAAGAAGGAGGATTTGTGGATTTGGAGATTGGTCAGCCTTAGCTCAGTCCCTGGGTAGGTGATGTAGCAACTGATCCTGAAAACCTCTTCCAGACATCTGGAAGAGAAAAAGGTGATAAGGATTGGCCAGCAGAGATTTACAAATGGGGAGTCATATTTACCCAACCTGACAGCCTCCTTCCATGAGGGGATTAGTGTGATGCATGAGGGTAAACTAGAGAATGCTGTTTAACTTGACCTTAGTAAGGGTTTTCACACTGTACATCACAACATCTTCATAGACAAGCTGACAAGATGGTCATTAGATAGTACACAGTGAGGTGCATCAAAAACTGGCAGAATGGAATGGTCAGAATATTCAACTAATGACCCCAAGCAGTGACTGTGGAGCAGAGTGCTCCCAGAGTGAGAATAAAAACAGAAGACTGGGAAGAGTGGTGGGTATGCCAGATGGTGTGCTCACATTAAGAGGAACCTAGATAGGCTGGAGAACTGGGCAATTGTGTATTTCAACAAAGGAAATGCCAAGTCCCAGATGTACAGACAAATAACACTGAGTAGAAGTATGTGCTGGGGGCACCAAACTAGAAAGCAGGTCTGCAGAAAATTATGTGAGGATCAGCAAGCTGCATATGATCCAAAAATGTGCCTTTCTGGTGAAGGCCAACAGGACAGCATCGGCCCTCAGGTTGATAGAAATGGTTCTCCCTCTCAGCTTTGATAGAGAAATACCTAAAGTACTGGGTCCAGTTCTGGGCTTTCCGATACAGGAGACACAGTGATGCTGGAAAGTGTCCAGACAACAGTCATAAAGGTGCTGAAAAGAGTGGAGCGTCTCTCTTATGAGGAAAAGCTGAGGGAGCTGAGGCTGCTTAGGTTGGAGAAGATGAGCCTGAGAGGGATTTTATCAGTGAGTATAAATGCCCATGAACAGAAAGGAGACAAGATCTTTTCAGCAGTGCTTAAGGGCAGAACAGGAGGCAATGAGCACAAATTAAAAAAAAAAAAAAATCAATCTGAACACAAAAAACTGCAAGAGTGGTCTAACACCAGAATGGGTTGTTCAGAGAGGTGGTGGAGTTTCTGTCCATGGAATCATGTAAAATCAGGTAAGGGTCCTGGGCAACCAGCTCTGCCTTATGCTGCTTGAGAAGTGGGAATGGACTAGATGAACTGAAAAGTTGCCTTCCAACCTGAACCATTCTGTGATATTCCACAGTAGATTTGTTGATGTGTTTAATTGCACTTGCTCATAAGATATAAAAGTATCTCTGTGGAAGAGTCCATTATCAGAGTGGTGGAACATAATTGTTATTTAAAGAAAAAGTGCTTCTGCTACTAATTACAGCAGACCTACAGGAGCTTCCTAGGCTGCCCAGGGTAAACTGGCTTCCTCGTAGTGACCATTCCCCAGATTCCCTGTTATAGTTTTGCAACAATGCAAATGTCACTTTCCAATGAAACAATGCTGTAGCTATTTGGTTAGCTACTTGAAATGGTCTCCACTACCATCTCTGGAAGCAGGTTATAAAAACCAGGCTAGCACTAGACTGAAAGCAGAGAGGAATACAACTATCACACAGGATTTCTGCTTGTATTCCTAGTATGTAGCTATGCTGGGAATTCTGTCACATGGGTGACATGTTATGTCAATTCTATAGAGTATTTTCCTTTTATGGCCATGCTGTGTTGTTCCTGTAGCTGCTGATATGAGCATTGCTTTGGCTGCTTGGCAATGCACTGTAATTAACTGTCTACTAAGTAACAATGCCTTTAAACCAGGATTTTAAAAACGTAGTTATTTGTAGGAGAATACCAGGTAAATAATTGAAGCACTGGAATGAGGCTTTCTTAATACTATATTCTGTGCTGTTTGAGGACGAAAATATATTTTATTAAAAAAAGAAATTTAGTCTTCAACAGCAAAACCCTTTTGAGTATGTCAGACACTTCACATGAAGATAGGTTGCTGTTGGTGTATAAACTCTTACTTCTCTCAGTAAAGCTGAAGAAGACTCTGTCCCTTTTCTTCTTTCTTAATAAACATTGGTCTGCTATTTTATAGTTGCTGTACAGAAGCATCAACCATTGCCATGTAACTGAAAAACCCAAAGAGGTGCATGTTACTGGAAAGAATCAGATTTCCTATGCAAGACAGTCACTTCCCAGAAATGCTGTACTGTGTGACATAGGCACATTTGTGTTTGGGAAATCCCAGGAAGAAATGCATCACTCTGGGTAGGGATGTGCACTCTGAGTGCCCAAATCACACCTTCCTGACCCTTTTTCAAGCCTCACTCAACTTCTGTGCTCTCATACTCTCCATTTTTGCCCAGAATGACTCTTTCCCTTCATGCTCCTGTTCTCTGGGCACCCTTCCCAGACCTATCCACGAGCTGTGTTCACCACTCACCTCTGCTGTGTTTCTAACGCTAGAAAAGAAAGCACTAGGTAAGGGTAAGGAGAGAAGAACCTCAGAGCCACTTGCTTTGGAGCTCTGCAGGAAACACAGTGATGGGTCTTTTCTCCCAGTGATGGCAAGGTGCAGAGAAGCATCTGCATGTGATTTAAAGCTTGTGCTTGAATTCCATATTGGAGCATAGTTTTCTATCCTACTTACTCAAGATGTTCCTCTTAAATTCAGTGATGTCAATAGGTACTGTCTATCCAGGGTGACCTGGACAAACTCTCTTAGCAGGACTTGGGATGGTTCAATTGCAGCCCTCCAGTACCTGAGGGGAGCCTACAGGAAAGGTGGAAAGAGACTACAAGAGTATGAAGTGATAGGAAAAGGGGACATGGCTTCAAACTAAAAACAGTGGGTTTAGATTAGATATAAGGAAAAAAGCCTTTCCTGGGAGGGTGGTGAGGCACTGGAACAGGTTGTCCAGAGAAGCTGTGGATGCCCCATATCTGGAAGTTTCCAAGGCCAGGTTGGATGGTGCTCTGAGCAGCCTGAACTATTGGAAGGTGTCCCTACCCATGCCAGGGGGTTTGGAACTAGAAGGTCTTTAAGGTCCCCTGAAACCCAAAGCATTCTATGATTCTAGGATTCTATGATTGCTGGAAAATACTCTGATTGTCTGATGGGAGAAGATAACCCATCTCACCATTTTAGCCTCAGCGTGCTCATCTTTTGTTTCTTTCCCTAAGCATTCTTGTTCCCAGTTACTTCTCAGGAACCACTTTGCAAACTGCCCATTTCCACCTTTCAGCTTCCCTTTCCCCTTGTGTCTGCCTTTGGTCAGCTCCAGATCTCCCTCACAGGCTTGCTCTTCCTATGCTTCCACACAAAGTTCTTTCCTTCTGCTGCCCCTTGCCCACAGCCCTTCCCACCCTCACCCTGGAGTCCTTTCCTGTAGGGGGATACAATATAAGAAAATAAAGGTTGTATAGAAAGTAATCTTACACCTTAAGGAGTTGCAGCTGAGTTAATTATTCGAGTTTGGGAGCAGGCCTGATTTTAACAGGCCACAGCTGTAGCCAATGAGGAGAGTGTTATAAAAGAATGGAATGGTTGGCTGAGGGGAGCTGGAGTTAGTTGGTTGCTCTGAGGGCAAGGAAGAGGCAGTCCCTTGAGGAGCTGCCTGCAGAAAACATCAAGGAGGTGCAAAACTCTAGCAACATGGAACCCTTGCAATGTAATGGCAATAGAACTCTTGCAATATAACACTATCCCAGATGTGGATGCTCCAGTTCCATTTTCATTTTTCTGCAGTGCTCAGGTGAAACTGAAATCTTGATCTGTCCTTCCAGCTTCTACCTGGAACATGTGCAGGAAGGGTGCAGTTTCTAGGCAGCTATTGATTTCTAAACAGGTGAAATTGCTGTTTTTGAACAGCTTATAACTGGATCATGTTGGATGGAAAAGGCAGGAGGTTTATCACATGTAAGTCACTCATCTCCCATTGGATTTCAAGTGACTTGTTTGAACCTCTAGATTTAAGAGCCAGTTTTAGAAGTCTGAAAAATGCACAAAACACTATTCTTTCCCCACACTCACTCTTGTGAATGGCTAGATCTTGCCATGTCAAATTTTCCCCAACTATTCGTCATTCAGTGTCCAATTGAAGCAGCTTTTCATACATGTAAGCTAGAAGTTGACAATTCCTATTATGGGCAGTTTTGTAAAGAGTTTTATCATATAATTATCTTATCATTAGCATGCCAGGCTAAATTCCTAACAGGAGTTGCTACCAATCCCACCTAGTGTAGAGGAAAAAAAAAAATCAATGATTTAGAACACGAACTACTGAACGTTATAGTAAAATATGTCACACTGACACTGTGTTTTCATGTTGCCTCTTCCAAGATTTAATTAAGACAGCTCAAAAAGCATATTGACTTCCATTAGCTTTGTATCAGGTTCTGACTGAAAAAACAACTGCTTATAAAAGATGAGACATAATAAACATGGCCAGCTTGTTTTTTTAAATGTGAATTTGGAAGAAAGAGAGAATAATGGGCTGAGGAATGTTTTATTTCTTCTTGTCAGGGTAAAAGAAAAGAAAAATACACCCAAGATGTTTCTTTAAAAGATCCATTTAAATGGGACCACTGCTGAAGGAGGCAATTATTTTTTTATCATAAAAGCTTGACAGCCTCCTTTTAGGGCTGAAATGCAGAAACAAAATGAAATCTTTTGTATGATAGATTGAGTTAATGCACAGCAGCTTTCTGAGTGGGAAAACCAGAGAAGTGATTAGGTTATTTTTATTACTTTAGCTAGAGAGACCGGGTACTGCTTCTTCAACTAGTCACTGGGGTACAATTAATAGACCATTTGCCAATAGAATACAGAGCTTTAAAAGCAGATGCTGTTTGGGATTTCAGCAGTCTTGCAGCATCTCAGGTGGTTGTGAAGAGTGCAGAGCTGTGTAGCACAATCTGAGCTGCTCATGCTGGACTGTACATGGTTAATCTGTATTGCTGTGAGAGCCCCTTGCTGTGCCGAGGTCCAGGCAGAGCTGGGGCTGGGCTGGGAGCCCTTGGCAGCTGCTGGCCAGGATGTGTGCACTCGGCTGCTGGCTGTGCCAGCTGCCAAAATGAGTCCCAAACTCGGCTTGGCAGGCAGGAGAGGTGTGGCTGTTTTTCAAGAGGAAATGAGGAGCCATTCTACCATCCTGGCCTGGCCTGAGAAGTGAATAGCTATCCAGAGCCCTTCTGTCAGGTCAGACCTGCTGGTTTGTGGTGACATCTCAGTGTGCCACAGACAGAGCTCCTCTCCATGTCACCCCAGAAGAGCTGTCTCTCCTTTCTCATCCACTTTCACCTGTGAAGGTGTTGTCTGATAAGGCTCACCCAAGCTTGGCTGATAGAATAATTGCCTTCAGCACCTCCGGGCATTGCAGGCCCTTACAAGAACAGGGAGATGGAGGAATCTGGTCTCAGCTGTACTTGCTTTGCATGTTATGTGTTGGTCCAAGGGAATAAAGAAGCAAAGTCAAGCGGGAACTTAAAAATAGTGTGTATTAAGGACTCCCTGACAAAGGCACTTGTCAAGGAGACATCTTTTATGGAAAATCCTTTCCTTAGGATTTTTCCTCCTGAGAAGCTGAGAGGCCTCAGGAACAAAATGTAAATAATGGTTATCTGCTGCTGTGGAATGCAACAGGTGCATCTGTGATTGGTCTGTGTTGGATGTTTGTAATTAATGGCCAATCACAGCCCAGCTGGCTTGGACACAGAGCCTGAGCCACAAACCTTTGTTATCATTCTTTCCTATTCTATTCTTAGCTAGCCTTCTGATGAAACCTTTTCTTCTATTTTTTTTTAGTGTAGTTTAATATAATATATATAATAAAATAATAAATCAAGCTTTCTGAAACATGGAGCCAGATCCTCGTCTCTTCCCTCATCTAAGAACACCTGTGAACACTGATCTTGTCCAGCATGGTTTAATACACCTTGTTCTGGGTTTAGGATACATCTCTGCTCTGGATTTGGATTATACTGAAGTTCAAGCATCCCATTTTGGGCTGAAGATGGGGTCAGTCTTCCAAAAGGGTCAGATAACAAAGACTAAAACGTTGTCTCACTGGAATTGCATTCTTTATTTGTTATTTTGCATAGGAAAAAGGCATAGACATGAATATGGTGTTTATTTACATGTCCTGATTAACATGTTTACCACTGGGGAAAGAGCAATTAAGATGAGTGGGAGATGTTAAGAAAATAAGTGTAATGAAAGATCTGTAGGCTTGTTTTTCCCAGAAAGGATGCCAAGAGGGAGAAAAAGTAGTTTTTGGTGTATGCTGTGTAACCCTTGAAGAAATGCAGTCTATTTCTTTGCCTCTGATATATTTGAGAGATTTCATAGTCTTCAAACCTTTTTTCCATTTTATTCTTCATTGTTTGCAGTGCTTTAGATGTTCTTATGCAGCTTGTATATCTGTTTACAATTTTCTCCCTGAATCCCTGAGCCTGCAGATAGCTAGAGAAAGGAAATGTATGCGCCTTTCCTAGAATTGTAAAACTGCTTAGGTTGGGAGAAGGTCTTAAAGATCATTGAGCCCAACCATTTGATCTCTTCCTGACTGCAGGTCCAATTTCTCTACTTTGGTGTGGAAGAGAGACAAACAAACCAGTGAGATCTAGCAGCCCCTTCCAAATTGTACTGTATGATAACTTCAGACATGAATGAGAAAAACGCACGCCTCCCATCCCATGTTGATTCTCTGCTGTCCATGTAGGTTTTGTTTCAAAGTTTCCATTTGCTTTTCAAGTCACACGGACAGAGTACATGGAGAGTTTGCCACCTTCCAAAGCACGGCTCCTTTAACAAGTGATTGTGAAGCAATTTAGGGCCAGTTATTGGTGACAAGGCTGCGAAGGAGCCTCCTTGGGGGTCCTGGGGCCCCTTTTCTGCTCAGGTCCTGGCCTTTGGTGCCTGCTGGAGTGTCTCACCTTGCTTGAGTGGTGCAGACCCACCCGGCTGACTGGACAGCTCAGACCTCACCCCCTTATTGTCCCCTTGGCCTTCCCTCAGCTCTTGCTCCCCAGCCTGCACAGGACAGTGCAATGTAGTGTCTCACACTCAGATCTGCTTCAAGGCTGATTTTTTCTGCTGGTCTCTCAATATTTATTTCTTTATTGCTCATTGGTATAGTCAGTACCACAGGAGGTAATCCTATCTGCAGATTTTGAGAGCTGCCACAGCAGATTTGAACATAAAGTTCATTTCCAGAGCTTAACAAGCTGCCACTCATCAGCTGCCATGGTGGCTGCCTTCCTATGCTCTTAGTCTGCAGTAAATACAAGATAATTCAGCTTATCTTAACTCTTTATTGCTGCAGGCTCAATTAAATCCAATTACCTCACATTTGCAAGATAAGACACACACACAGGATTACTGCCACTCAGTTGCTGGTGGAGAATCTGACAACAGCTGAGCCCAGCCTAAATATTTTTTACTTCTAAGGATATATAATATGGCTGTCTGCATGTCTTTTGAATTTGTGTGCATAGATCTTTGAATCTGAGAGAAGGTGCACTGCTTCTAGGTGCTAGCTTCTGTTGGTAAAGGAATTTACATTAGGCTGAACTGGTGACAGTGGAGAGAAAGAAACAGGCCCTGTAACAAATAGGAACTCTTAGCCTCAATCTTACACAATACTCTAGGCATTGAAAGGTTAGGAAATTCCCTTACAGGAGCCCCAGGCCCTGCACAGTTATCCAGGATTTATCAGAGATATTTCAAGGGATGAAGTCATGCAGTATTTTTCTGTTACTATTTTGTGTCTTTCAAAAATATGGAAATTAAATCTCAGATCTCCCTAGTACGTTTATAGTTAAACTTTGGAGAAGTTTTCTGCTAAGTAGGAACTTAACCAGGAGAGATGGAAGAATTCAATGTAGGCACAAGAAAGGATCAAGTCAGCAGAAAGTGTTGGTGGGGCAAATAAGACAATGCAGGCAACCTCTGAGGAGACAAGGAACTTTCTGTAAAAAATGGCCACAAACAGAAGAAGGATCATTTAAATATGGCATGTGTTCTGAAGTCCTTATGAGTAAGATATTTATAGAAAAACGTTGCACACATGGGATGCCCTGCCATCTAAGGGTTAGTGACTCCCAGAAATCTGCTACTTAGGGAAACCATTATTTGCATGATGCAATCATGTGATAAGGGTTGCAAAATAAATTGCACATCCTTTTTAAAAATGGTGTTTTTTTTAAAAGCAAAAATGGCAGCATGTGTAGTTTGGAGGGCAAGGTGAGCGCAGATTACCTTTGAATGTAACATTAGTAGCTGGCTTTTCAGGTAAGGTAGTAATGGCTTTTAATGGTTAAACTAAAAAAAGAAGTCTTCATCTATTACCTTCAAGCAGATTTCAAGAGCCTTGAAGTGCTAATTTTGTACCAGAATGATCTTGAGTTCCTTGCTGTTAACACTCCAGAAAAGTATTCCAGCACCTGCTCTCACATAGAATTAGCTCTACTTATATTCCTAAAAAGAAGACCAAATGTATTATACTATCTTCTATAAATAATTTCACCTGTATCTCCAAGAGCCATTGATATTGTAAATATTCAGCAGTTTCTGTTCATACAGTAATAGGAAGAGGTAATACACTTCTTTATGTATAACTTCAAAGTAAGTAGAGAACCAACTGTTTGATCTATACATAACATAACATGCTTTTAAAATCTATACCATTATAATCTTGGTTATTGTTTAATGATAAAAACTAAAAACTAGGCAAGAATTAATTACATTCATATCCATTGGTTTGTAAAATACCTTCTTTGAACACTGAGATGGATTTGAGTCAAGTGGCTTGCTCTTTATGTTCAGTGCATACAACAGTGATTTCAATAAGGTCAAAACCAGTTAGGTAAACCTTGAAAGCATTTGCTATTTATAAGTCAGTGAACTTCGAACAAGTACACATCATACATTGGAATCTGACCTACCAGAAGTAAAATCTAAAGGGGATTGAAACTCAGAGAGTCGTTACACCACTTCTCACACAATATCATGTTTAAAGCACGTTCTTTAAGGAGCTTCTCCAGCCAATGTGGTTCATAGGTCAAAACTTTTAGCCTAATTTATCACAGCCTTCAATACACTTAAATATACAAGCGACTTTAGAGAAAAGCAAAGAGTGAAGAAAGAAACTGAGGCATCCTGTTTCTATATTTTTCAAGATAAGTTCCAAAGCAGCCTAAGAAGTATAATTCTGGGATCCAATTCCCTCCTGCCAACTGGCAGTGCTGGGACAGACAATCTAGATTTTATAATTTAAACTCAATTCTATCAGTCAAGACTGAAATAAGCACAGTACTGATTTTTACTGTTTATATTTATTTGTAAAGATTCTTTTATATAGAAACTTCCCTCTGCACTCCAGGAAGTGTCGCATCTTTTGTACCTGTTTTCTGTGAATTTGTATCAACTATGCACTGAATCTGATATGACATAGAGTCACAAGGTGCACAGGAGATTTTCAGCTACATAGAACTGTAAAAGTCAGGGAGAAGACATTCAAATGCCAGTATTACATTCAAACCTTTAAATTCCTAAGGCAGCCTTGGATAGGGAGGTGTGAGAAGACACCCCTCATGCAGGCTGTGCTGTGGTGCCAAGAGAGCTGGGAGGGAAGGGGGCTGATATTATCTTCAGCTGACCTGGATGGATTTGGAAGAGGACATATGTCTACAGCTTCAGCCAAGGGTTATAAATATGGGATTAAGTTCCCATTTCTTTATGCTACACTTCCATCTAGGAAAGTTGAGTTACCTCAGTATTTCCACAGTTGTAAACTAGGCATCTTTGCCATAATGGTTATACAGTCACATTTTTGTTCCAGAGCAGTCTGCCTAGCATTTATAGGCCTCCCATTAAAGTAACTCCTTTAGTGACTTTTTTATATAGCAACTATAACTGGGGATCAAATATTTTTGGTGGCAAGATATAATTCCTATGATTGGCACTCAGTAAACTGAAGATATGTTTCAGATTTTGGAGACAGAGAAATGAGAAGACTCTCTGATCTTCTTAAAAATCTACCCAAAATCTGTATAATATATTTAGATAAGAGCGATGTTTCAGCAATGAGAAAGATCTATGAAGCTGTCTCAAAGGAGAAGAAATTACAGAAATGAAAGAAAAGGAACAAAAAATTATATTCTTTATGGGGCTGTCTTCAATTCATTTCCAAATGTCCCCAGCTCTTTTCTTACACAGTATGAAGCCCAGCTGTTAATCATATGCACCAACAGTGTGGATATAGCCCCTGCACTACATTTTAATCATGGTAGAGTGACTATTAGAAGGTATGATCCATGTGTGCTCTTGTAGAAAGGGAAGAAGCACAAAATAAAAATAACACTGTCAGCTGAAGAGGAGCACTTGCGTTCATGTTGGAGGTGGAAACTTGTCACATCAGCCATCATCGTGAAAAATCAGACCTTGAGTGTTCATGTAAAGGCCAGTCCTTTGGCTGAAGCATTCTCCCAATTAAGGAGTATCTGCTGAGTGACAGAAATCATGGGTTAAGATGCCAGAGAGAAGGGATCATTTTACAAACCTGGCCTGTTAAAATGTGAGCACTCCCTGTGGCATATTTAACAGACTTTGTAATGGCAACGTGTTCCACTCTTGCTGGTCAAGTTTGTGTCTCCTGTCCACAGGTACCTGCTAGAAAGACAAATGCTTTGATGGAGTTCAGTCAGGGACAAACCCATGGGGGATTGCTGCTTTACTGTTGCCATGCAGGAGGCTTATAAAGTATCTAAATGTACTTTTGCTTCCCATTTGGCCATTCTGTCAAATGTAGAGAAATTACTCATGTTTGTTTTCCTCAGCCTGGAAGTCAGAACAACTTCTTCTTTTACTAGGCTGTTTGTTTTAAGTTTGATTAACACCTGGGGCCAGAGGGAATGACTGAAATCTGGAACAAAATATCAGACAGACATTATGTTAATGATATCCCAGAGTAAAAGAGTCTTCAGATAATCTTTTTTTTACGTCATATTGTGCTGTAAGCAATTGAGTTGAGATTCTGAGACTTTAATAGATAGAGAGTGGACTATGATTTGGAGGTAAAATAAGTTCTCTTTCCATTAGTAATTTACAGGGATAAAATTTACACTGATTTCATTAGGAATTTGTCCCATGTAGCATCACTTAGAACTATCTGAGTCTTGAGTCCTGGATGTTTGGAAGCAATGAGTTCATATGGGAAAATTCAGTTGTTCACCTTGCTTTCTTGAATTTTATTTTACTTCTGTGATTAAAGGAGTACCTGCTACCTCTATCCCTCTTTAAAGTTTCAGTTTTCCAAGATTATGATGTCTTTTGGAATGTGGGTAGGGGTAACTTACCACCTGAAACATACAGATATTATTTTTGTGCTGGCAGGAGCAACCTGTAATTTTCAATATCTCTAACTGTGAAATGATCTACAGTAACCTGCTGGCATGTGAATGTATTTACTTCTCAGTCAGCTATGAGTGTCAAATGCTAAATGCAGAATATAAATACATTAGGTGAATCTGCAACATCTATTGGAAGGATCTGGGTCCATAATCTTTTAGTAGCCTTTTGCAAATTTTACCAGCACACCAGTATAAGCACAAATTTATTTGAAATCTTTGAAGTTAAATCTTTGAAATTGAAAAGCCTGAAAATGCCCATATTGGCACATATCCTGGGACAAGCAGTTCTTATGATCAAATCAGGTTTGGCTATAGTGACCCAGAATAAACTCAAACTTACCAGCGCCACACTCTAAACAAGTCCTAATTCAGAAGTGACCCAAAGTGCATCATACTAGACCCTGTTCTGGAATGGAGTTGGAGAATTCTGTTATCCTAGACTGGTAGTTTCTCATGCTAGAACTGCCCATGGTTTATTGCTTATTTTGGGACTCTGTGGGTTTTTACGCACATTGATTCTGATTCAACTGCATGCATACTTTAATTCAAAGAAATTTGTTCTTTTTGCTCACATTAAATTCATGAGGAGCATGGATTTTTTCCCATCCATTTTATGGCATGAAGTGGGCACAAGTTTTCTAGGTGTTTCAGAGCTCTGGCTTCAAGGGAAGAAGCTGACCTTATCTTTAGAAGAGCCATTTTCAGCCATTAAACAGGCAGCCACAGGGAAGAGGGTCTGGCTGAGTCTCTGCCGCAAAGGAAAGGAGGTTCTGTAACAAATACTCTGCCCAAGACCTAGTGCCATGGCTGGATTTTGCCCACCCAATCCAGGGCTAGCACTTCTAGATGCTATCTGCCATTGCAAGGGCAAATGGGAACCCTTTGAAACAGCAGCCAAGCAGTGGAAGTAATCTAGTCTCCAGGAGCTGAACTCATTTGCTTCTTCTCTTGCTGAGCATCAGGGTCTATGTTGGTGGCTTCCAAGAGATGTTTTGCCTTAGAAGAGGTAGAATAGATCTGTTCCTAGCCTTTTGCAAGCTAACCTTCAGAAAGGAGTACCAAAAATGTGTTATTTTAACACTGCCAGCCATCCAGTAGATCCCTGAGTAAAATTTCTTTACAATGCTTTATTCCGGAGATCTTTATCATCCATGATCCACTGAAAGAGAAATAAATATGAATCTATCTACCTGTCTTATTAGACCAGGAGCTCAGAAGTGCTCTGGTGCTTTCTTATGCCTCTCACCTTTCCCTATGCAACTGCAGACCCTTATCTTCAAACTGAAAACATCTGTGGGGGGATGTTGAGCACTCTTTTTGATCCTTTCCTTTGGACACCCCAGTCTGGAATTGTGCTCGGTGCTGCAGAAAAGACCCGTTTTCTAGCACTCTTGGGGTTTTGTTTTTTTGGTTTTTTTTTTTTTTTTGGCCTGCAATAGAAAATATTTCATTTGGGATTTGTTTTCCTCTACCACCACAGAACTGGGAAGTTGCTCTTCTGTTGTTGTTGATCTTCTGTATCGGTTAAAGGAATTAAGCAAACACACTTCATTTGTCAACCTGACAAATGAAAAGAAAGAGAAAAGAACAAACCCAGCATCACAGGATGCTTAGAAAATGACTTCTATTTTTATCCTGGTACATTTCAGACATGTAAACACCTCTATTAATCGCAGACCCTGAGGCAGTGCTCTAGGGATTATTGAATTGCTTGGAAAGCTGGCAGCCCTATATGGCATGCCAGTGAAGGACTTGACAAGGCTAACTGTGTTCCAAGTTGTTTTCAGCACCAGTGGGAAATGAGGTCTGTGTGCTGGATGTACTGTACAAACTAAGTAGTGACGGAGGAAGGGAGGTGGAAAGAGTGAGGTGATGAATAAAGGTAACAGGATCCATAAGCATATGACATTTCACTAATATATTTGGCCTCTGGAATCTGAAAGGCAGTTGCATGCTTAACAGGCATGTGATGTACTATCGTGAGTGCCTGCATTTCCCTAGGAAATTTTAAATTGCTGTTAGCTCTGGAGTACATCTATCTCTTTTCTCTACACCAGTAAGAATACAAAAATCACTATTAATGGTGTTTTTCCTCTAGACACAGGATTTTTAAGATCCTGAGAAGTAACTTTTTTTCCCTGTGTATGCTTATGAAGCCTAAAAATTATGTCCACAATGTTTCAAACTCTACTAATAACATTTCAGGATCGTCCTCTCTTACAAATTCCCAGTAGAAGCAAACAATTTGCAAATACCTTTTGTCTTATCTTCCTGTCTTCAATTATGGGTTTCCATCTCATCTCTTGCTTGAGTGACTTATCTTCTGTCCTATGAGGTGTTCCTTAAGGAATATTTAATTCAAAGCCTGTATGAGCAGATAAAACTTCTGTGCCTGTTTATCACATATTTAAAATTGTTTCTGCACATCAAATTCAGTGTATTTCACCACACTATTTTCCAAGGATAACTATTCAAAACCTGTTTATGTGACTCTTTGTGTTCTAGTGGGAGGAGTCAGGTAATGTTTAATGGTTTAGAGATCCATGAAAACTAGCTTGCTTTCCATGCTGCAGAAAAACATGCCATAGAAACACCTCATTGAAACACCTTTAACAACATTTCCTCTTTTTATGAGTTAGTTCTGCAACAGATTTGTGCTAGGTCTGGCTTTGGTGCCTTGGTTTCCTCTGTCATATGCTGTTAAACATAAAATGTGCTGCAAAACGTGACCTGTTTCTTCCTTTCTAGGGTATATCTGCCAGTCTCACAGTGACAATGCAATCTAAGATTGTGATCAAACTTGAGAGTGTCAGCTCTTAAGAACTGGTTTTATGAGCCCTCTCATTGAGAGTTTAATAAGAGGAAATTTTGGGCAATGCAATCTCACAGGGAGATTGTTGGCATCATGGGGTTTTGGAATAATCTGTCTACCAGAGTAATAAAAGAGAAGCCAGATAAAAGGATTTAAAGGATGTGAGACGAGCTAAGGAGGAATGGAGAGTGGGGGAAAATAGCCAGGAAATGAGAGAAGGCCTGGAAGAATATCAGGGGTGTGATGGAAAGAGATTGTGAGAAGAAGCATTTCCAGAAGGGAGAAGCCTGGCAGAGAGGTATGAAGTGGTATTAAAGGGAGTGATGCATGCTCTGGCCTGGGGACCAGAGCAGTTTGGGGCTTGCAAACTCTCTTTCTAGGAGTCTGGACCAGGAAACAAAAGGATAGTTATGTTTGGGGGCAAGCTAACAGGCAACCTTTATGTCCATCTTCCTAAAAGTATTATGAAATGCCTTGTTTGTGCAAAGGCTTAGAACAGAATGGTAAGGGCATTACTTCTCATCAACTTTTTTCAGTTCTGGATTGAAGGATACATGTATCCCACTGAAAAATAAAGAGCAACAAGTGTTATGTGGCCTACCGAGAAATTATCAATGGAATGATAACAATTAACTTTCTCCTCCCAATCAAATAAGCTGTTTTTATCCATTGACTCTAGGAGCAGCAGGCCTTATCTGCATTTCCACATGAATCATGCTTGGGTATTGGCTGGGAGGACCCAAACTATGAGTCCCCACCAACAGTGTGGTTGGTCCATGGTCCAGCTTAGTTTTCCAGGAAAGTCATAACCTGTGAAAGTTCAAAAAGAAATGTGAGACGGATGTCTTGCTGAAGATAATTTTTTTCAGTCATTCTTTAGCTCTGAAAATGAATGTGAAATCTTGAAGGGATGTTTCCAGGCAGTGTAGGTTTTCCTGTTTTCCACTGTGCCTGACATGAATGACATCAGCATCTGAAACCTGCACAGCAATGAACTTAGAGCTGATTTCTCTCAGTTTCCCTTATCAGAATGATGATGACCAATTGGCAGGGGTGCCAAGTCACCAAAACAGCTTCAGGATGGTGGCAGCACTGTGATAATTTAAAAAATAAGTTTTAAATGCATTAAAAAAAAGGTGATGTAGGGATGGCACTTCCAGTATAGGATAGTTCCCTTCTGTGGAGACTCTGAATACTTGGAGAGCCATTCATTCATGAAGGAGAAAGATTAGAGATTTGTACCCAAATACTAAAGTAAGGTCTTGTGATTATTTTGTTATCCTATCAAAAAATTAACAGGTACTCTGCATTGGTGTGTGTCATACACTAACCTGAAGCATGGTGTGTTGATGATCTGATCTGGTGTCCTATTTGGATGGCAGGACATCCAAATGTCTGTTCTTTACATGGTCTTCAGATAAAAGGGCAAGGAAAGTAAATTGTACACTTCTTTGCAAGATGGTTTGGATGGAGCCAAAATACCTGCATAGATCCACAAATGGAAGAGTACTCAAATCTTCCCATCACATCCTACACAACTGTGGTGTATTTATTTTTTGTTACCACGAAGCTGAACTTTAAAGAAGGTAAAAATAAATTAGCTCCTAAGACTGTTCTGAGAGAAGCTGTAACTACCAAGACCAAGAACTGTCATGATTACTCCACAGACATCAGCACAAAAATGGCAATACATTCTGCCAACAAACAGTGTGCTGTTCCATTGCTGCAGGACTATCAGCCCCAAACTGCCATCTGTGTCTCCTGCAGTGTTCAGTGTCCCATGTGGTGGATTAGCTGGCATATGTCAACATGTGAAAGAAGGAATTGTTCTGTCTTGTTAAAGGGCTTTTTCTGTTCAGAATTCTAGATATTTACACTTGTTCATCTAAAGGGTAAAGTGTTTGTTATGGGAGCTGTTAATGTTCTGAGAACTGCGCAGAACAAATAGGACACAAACCTTGACTGCAAAGAATCTAGCTAGTTCAGAAAAAAGACTTACAGGATCAGATGGATGACCCAGGCTTTCAAGAAAAAAATTCACAAGAAATTCTTCATTTGAGCTGATTTGGTTTTAGATAGGAACTAACCATAAGTTTCAGTTCAGATATTCTGCTGTAAAAGTCATAGTTTGGATGTTCTGGGTTTTCTTTCTCTGTGGTAATTACTCTTCGTGACCTGAACTGCAGTCCCACTGATGCAATCTTGTCTCTTGCTAATAGGGGACCAGGTAGTGTCTCACAGAAGATGTAGTCTAAGCAATAAACATTTTATTTACATAGAAGAATGTACGGCAAATACACTTTAATTCCCAGTGAATAGAAATATTGCACCAAAAAGAGATTCACAACAAATTTTCATGAGGCAATTTAATTTCATTGGTTTTGTCTGTTTTTCTCTTGTGTAAGGGCACTTGCCTTCATGCCAAACAGACATCAAGGAGCCAGAAGGGTGGGGGTTTTGTAGCTGAAAAGATGAAGAGACACTGGTTTCTGAAATACTTGGAGCTGACAATACTGCTAATCATCCATGGCTGTTTTTCAAAGAATTATAACCTGGCAAACACATTTAACTTCTGCTGACTCAAAAAGGTTACTGAGATAAATATATGGTTGCCTACTTTAGCAGTGTAAGTTTTCCTGAATAATTTTTCAAACCTAAGAGAACGAAAAACTTGGCCTGAGACCACTACAAACTCAAGAAGCAATGAAATCTTGCCTAGATGAATTATCTAATGTTATTCACAATTAATACACATTCATGTTTATTATGCTAAACACATATCTGGCTATGGTTAAAATGCTTCTGCTGAGGGTACCTTGGAATAGAAACCACCTCTTTTTATCTAGACTAAAAGGACAGTATTGTGTGGTTCCTAGTTCCTCCACAGAGGTTCTGTATAAAATAAAATTCCAAAAGAAGGCCTAAAGGCAGTAGAAAAGTAGGATGTAGCATCACTACTCCTTCTGCAGGAATTTTCTCATTACTTCACAGAGTTATGAAGCTGGTCTGGCCAAGCTCTGTATCTTTCCAGCTGAATCCTATACATGAAATATTCTCCTACTTCTGGTAGTTTAGAAAGTAATTACTAGGCTATGGCCAGAGAAAATTCAGGGTAGATCTTCAAACTCTTCAACAATTTAACTGTGAATGGAGCAAGTTAGATCTCTGTGGAGACCCCCTCAAGATAAGTTCCGCTGATGTTCCGTCGGCTTTAAAATATTGTTTGCAACTTTATTTAGTCTGTAATAATTCACCTCAACAGCCTCTCTCAGGAAATTTTAACCCAAGTAGCTTGCCAGATTTCTTAAACATGCTTTACTCTATGTAGACACTTCAGCTTTTTGTGTATTTCTGTTTCTTTGCCCATATGAACCACTCCTTAAAATGGTCTGTTTCCCTGGCACTGGGAATGAGCCTGGAACAGCTTGTCCTGGCAACTGTTGCTAGTCTACAGTAATTGGATGTATTAAAAATAAAAACAACAACAAAACAATTGTTTTTCCTCATTCCTTCCCAGTAGAAATCAGTTAGTCACAGCCTTTATTTAGCACATGTGACATTTACCTAAGCAGAGGCAAGTGGTGAGCCAGTTCTGTGTACCAGGCCTGGGGAGCACAGATCTTACTCATGCTGCAGACTATGTTCTGTTGTCCTGCTCGTCACCAAGGGTTAGTCATTATTCAGGATGTTTCTGGTAACAGGACAAACTGCTACGAGACCATTATTGCCATGAGTTTGAAAGGGATTGGAGGGAGGATTTACTCTTGGGGGATACCTTCCAGCAACACCCCATGCAAAGAGTTTTCCCTGGGCTTCATGTCAGCAGCACATCCCTGGCACAAATTGTCACCTTCAGAGCTTCTTTTCTGCAGTCCATCAGATTCCTGTGTGCTCCTGCTCATGGGAGGGTTCTTGCAATAAATTACACATTTGTGTCTCCATCTCGTGGTACCTTCTCTGTCTCCTACCTGTCCCCATCCCTGCAATCCTTTTCTCCAGTCTCCAGGGAGAAGTGGGGGGTAATTTTATTTTCTTGAGAAGACATCTGATTTATGACATGTGGATTCTGTTGTCTTGGGGTGGCTGTTCAAAACAGGTCAAACTTTGAGGGGCAGTGTGGGATGTGTGAGGAAGGATAATCAGGGAAGTCTTGGTCATTTTATATGTTGTTTCATTTTTCTTAAGGTAGCTGTAGTGGAAGTGGAGGCCTCTAAGGAGTTGTAGATTCAAATTGATTTCCCTTCTTGGACTGAGGTCACCTCGAGCTACATCACCCAGAGAGAAACACTTCACCACCTGGCATGCTGAAGATGACTTCTTGATATGATCTCTGAATAAAATGCAGTTATGACTCTGTAACTTGCTTGTAGTGATGTGCATTTGGGCAGTAGTATAGCTGGAGTCCAGATATCTGTCCTGCTACATGCCCTAATAACTGTGTATTCTCCTTCCCTGCAGACTTCTCTCAGTGTTGTGACTCCAACTTATCATTTTCTTTGCATTTGTTGACAGCATCTAAGAGAGAATGAGTCAACTGAAATGTGCAGTGCAACATCTGATTAATTTTTTCAAGGTGTCCCTTTGTTTCAATGGGAAATATCAGAAATAATTCTCAGTTTGTGCTAAATTAAATTGTTCTTTAGGTTTTGCCTCCATTCTTGTCACATCAGACATAATCTCTCCCTCAGTTCTGACCAGCCTTTGTGTTGCCTGTGTATTGGGTGTTGCTTGTGTTTTGAGGGGTGGTTTCTGTCTGTCAACTGTCTAACTCAGAAAACAGCTCTTTCTTTTCTCTGACAGCATCTTGAGTGAAAAATAATGCTCTCACATCTCAGTTTCATCCAGGCATCACCCTGCTTGAGCAAAGCGAGTTATTTGGTACGTACATTCACATGAGGACGTTCTTTAACTCTATCAGCTGGCATTTAATCATTGCTTAGATTCAAAATATATAACATTTTATTTTTTAAAAGATACATTGCTATACATAAAAGCCTCCCAGGGAGACTTTGAAGTTTGAAGATAATTTTTTGGCAAGCCATGTGGGGTCTGCTGACATGGTTGGTTAAAGACCACATTGTGCTAATTTGCAGTTACACTAACAGAGATAAGAAGCCTGAACTAAAGAACTCAGTACAATCAGGGGCATGTAAATGGGACCTATGCTAAGCCTGCTGGATCTCCTGAGGTTTTGGCTCTAGTTAAGAGCATTTCTTTATTTAATACCCCTCTGTTGAAAAGTGAGATGTGTTGAATGTTCCAGAGGAATGTGAAAGCTGGAAGACACTCAAGAAAATGAGATTTCCCTTTCATGCCTGATAAGCGCTTCATCTATTGTTACCTGCTTTTCCTTTCCTGGATAATTACAGAAAATATGAATTTTATCTCCCATGTTAATACTATCTATCTAGTGTTAAAGACTTTACTGGATGAATTGATATGCTCTGAATTTTGTAAAAGCTCCACAAACAGAGATATAGGGCAGCAAATAACGGGGGCCATTGGTCTTCTAGTTTGGCCTTACAGAGAGTACCTTAAGATGAACGTTGTTTATTCCTGTAGAAGTGATTTAAAATACCTGCTCCATTTTTCTGCTGGATATTATTACCCCAGCAGCAGAGGGAGCAGAGAGGGTGATATACCTTCTCTCTGCTACAGAGGTCATAGCCTGGTGTTTTTGCTGAAACTACAATAAGACTTAGGTTTTGGGCAGTAACTCCTGGCTGTGTGGGCAGGCAGCTGATAGTAATAACCTCTTAAATTATTCCAGCTTATATTGCAAAAACTCATATAGAAGTATTCTGCATAATCTTGAGCCCATATTCTCTTAGGTGCATTTGCTGTCATGAGGCTTTGTGTATAGTTTTCACCTACATACATGTGGCCATTTGTCTTCTCACCTGTACATGAAACCACCAAAATTAAATTGTCTTCTGTGCAGTGTGTGGCTATCCATCATGGTACTGATCACAGAAATGTCCTGATGCTTACAGAAGTCCTGTTCCTGTCTTTGTAAAGTGGCTGATAATGGCACCTGGCCAGGAGCCTTGAGATGGCAAATCAAAAGCCAGACATTTCTCTCACACCAGAGGTCCACAGCATGCCAGGCTTTGGACATGTAATGTAAACCCCTTGAGCTTTCCCTTCTCACTGAAAGCAAGACACTTCTTCTCCTCTCTGGTAGGACCTGGGAGCTGCTGTCTCAGTGGTTTTCATGAGGCCGTGCCCACAAACCCCATCCCTGCCTTGTTGCAAGCCACCCGGCAGCTTTCCTGCCTGCCTTGCATGGCATCTCTGCCGCCAGCTCCTGCTCAAGGTGGAGCTGCACTGCTCAGAAATCAGTTCAGTTATCAGCACCTGTGGAAAATTCATGGCATGGAGACACTGTGGATTAGAGGGCAATGGCTGCACAATGGCTGTGATGTTTGTGAGTTTAGGTTGGTTTGCGTTTTTTTGTAAGAGGGTAAATGCTGTGTTATAATCCCTCACAATTAATATATTCTTAATGGAGGCAATAAAAAGATTAATAAAGTTTGGAATTTTGGAATAATTATTTTGGAATAATTATTTAAAGACTGAAAGCAACAGTAGTGATCCCAGTGGGGACAAGAAAGAGCTATGGCAATCCACATCCCTGATCACCAGCTCCTCCTCTGCTGGTCTAGTCCTTCATCAAAAGCTTTCAAATAGGCTTTCGAAGTCACATTGACCACAGTGAGTCACAGAATTCTCTCAATGACTTTTACTTGTCCTCTTAATACTTGGCATTTTCTCAGGAACTTGAGATTTGATTCAGACCTACTTATTTTTCAAGTCTAAGTCAATTATTTCCATAGACTTTATATGTTTTTTAAAAGTATTAATGACTAAACAGCTGTACTTGACATTTCTTTTGGGATGGAGGAGAAACTGACTAGTGGTTTTCCATAATGGATTTATCTCTTCAGGAAATGTCTGTTGGAAGCAGAACTTCAGGGTTTATCTTGGCATAGCCAAATTGCCACTTAGAAAGAATAGCTTCATTCATGGCTCTAGATTTTGTTGTTGCTAAGAGTTCTGTGCTTACTAAAGTGTAGTATACACATATCAGGGAAAAAGGTACAGTATCAATGGAGTTGCAGATGAGATTTTGCAAACAGCTATCTGAATAAATAGTTAATATATGTCACTCCTCAGCCTCCACTCATATTCACTTCCCTCAGCTGAAGCCACATAGGGACTATGGTGAATACAAGGAAACCTCAGCTAAATCTTAGTGATCAAGCTTGTAATCAAATTAATAAAATTGCTGACCTCATTTATGACAGCTTGAGCACCATTATTCTCAGGCTGGCATCTGGAACTGGAGTTCCTTTTCAATACCTGACGACTGCAAGGACAATAACACCAGGAGTTTAACTCATAAATGGCACATCCTTTTTCTTCTGGATGACTTTTATCAACTTAGGTTTCTGTTTCAATTTTTCACCTCAGAAAATGAAGATGATTAACACAAACCAAGCACATATTGAAACGGATGATGCTTGTCTTTTTCCCATATAATCCTCATCTGCCTCTGCCTTGAAATTTCTGTTTCTGTTTCCCTCCCTCAGCCCTGTAGAATCTGATAATGAATTTGGTTAAGTCTTAAAAAAAAGTGAAATACATTAAAAAAATCAGAAGAGTTTTTCTTGGATTGCATCCTTCAAATAAGGTCTGAAGCAATTTAAACAAAACATGAGGTTTCTTTGTTCTTCCATTAAGGAAGATCAGTTATTAGTGGGTTATACACATGTAAGGAATTTACCTCACCTGAAATATAATTTCCAAACTTATTCCTTCAATTTACATTGTTCATAACCATTTTATCTTTTATAATCTGTGGAATCATACCAACATTTTAAAATTATCTGTAAGTACAATCTGTAGTTCTGATTAAATATAATTGCTTGAAGTTTTCAGCCCACTTTTGAATTACTTCATGAGCAGATTGGAAATGTTCCTGTTAATAAAAACTCAGGATCTGCACTTTTTCACAATGATTTTACAAATATTATTGACTTTCTTCAAAGAAAAAGAATCTGAGCAATAGATCTGGCGTTGAAGTCACTTTCCTTTATACCTCTTTCTCCCAAAATCTCATTCATCTGGGTTTGTAGGGACTTTTTGATATAGTTTCAGCATGGGGTATGCATGGATTTTCAGTGAAACTGTGGATGTAGAGGTAGGTGTCTGGTGCCTACCAGTATTTCAGAGGTACTGTCTCAAGGATATGGTTTAGGGTGGACTTGGCAGTGCTGGGTTGATGGCTGGGCTCAATGATCTCACAGGTCATTGCCAAACTCATGGCTCTGTGATTCTAGGGATTGCTGTAGACCACCTGCTCTGGTTTTCAGGGCAGGCCTGAAATGTCTCTGCTGCACAGGGGCTGAGTGTTCAGAAAGCAAACTTGCTTTCTAATTTTCTTGCTTGCTAGCAAACTGGCTCTTGAGAATCAGTTAATGATAGATCGTATATCTGAAGTTGGCACTGCATTGTGGATTGCAGCCATAGCATTAAGAGCCTTTAAAGGTTGAGTGGCTATTACTGATCTATAAAACATTATTGCATAGCAATTTATTCCACAAAACCAAAATGATACAAGCAGAAACTGTATTCATTACATAAACAGCAGTCTTCCACAAACAGGATTGACATTCTATAAGCAGCACACATGTAGGAATGAGAATTTTATAAAACAAACCATGAAAGGAACAAACTGTTACAGTCTGATGTCATTTCAGCAACTTTGTAGTGGGGAATTTCCACCCACTATGTGTGAAAGAAAAAGTACACAAAGTCCTGCACACTCATTATGTTTTTACTTCTTTGATAGTGGCAAGCATATTAGCGGGTGAAATGATGGTTTTGTGTCCTTTCTGGTACTCCTTGACCATTCACAGACAGACATTGCTTCCCAAAGTTAGGAAAAATAAACTTTGTATTTTGATAATTAATATGATTTCTAATTGGAAGAAAAGTGACACTGTAATTAAAAAAAGACCCACAAATACTGAACAGATATTTTATTGAGGTGTTTTTTTCCTTTAGCACTAAAAAGTAAGTTCATTGGGAGGAAGATTGCATGATAGCTTACAGTTGATTTCTTTCAGACATCAGTAATGGAAACTGTCCTTTTGAATATAATTACATATGTGAACAATCAGGGAAATCCACCAAAAGTTTCACTGCTGTGAAGTTAATCTTTCATCTTTTCAAATATTTATTTATAAATGTTTTCAAAGATTTATGTATAGTCCCAGATCAGTTACAGGAAGAACAACAAAGAACAACAGCAGCTACAGTCTCAATGTCTGCATTAATTACTAGAAAAGTACACATATGTGTGTGTGTGTGTATATATATATATATACACATACATACATATACATACATACACATATATATACATATATATATACATATATATATACACATACATATATATACACTTGTATGTATATGTACATCTACAAACACACATAACAGTATTTCAGACATACAACAGAAACTTCTGTATTGCTAAAACTAAAATCAAGCTCATAGTTTCCGTTCCCAGTTTTGAACCACTTTTGTGTTATGCTGTGAATTTTACTGACTTACTATGTTCAGGCACTGCTTGTAATTCAAATTTATGTTACTCATACAAACAAGTCTGAGTGTCAGATATTGGAAGGTCATTTTTTGGCACTCCACTTCTGGAAAGATGTGAACCAGTTGGAAAGAATCTGGAGGAAAGTAACAGAAAAGAGTAGAGATCCAGAAAACATAAGCCATGTGAAAAGGTTAAAGGTACCAAGGCTGTTAAGTCTAGACAGGAGCAGAGAGAGGGTGAAAATTTTAACACTTTTTGTATATCTAATAAGCAGCTTTACTTATCCATTTCCAAGCTGATGGCTGATAAAGCAAGAAGGGATGATCTTAAACTGTGCTGAGAGACAGATGAGATGCTGGGAAATACACTGTAATGGTATGGTGAGACAAGCCCTGGAAGAGTGCTGGAAATTTGATCATCTGGAGATTTGAAAGAGCAGGTTAGAAAAACGTCAGCCAAGAAGCTTTGGAAGGGGGGTAGCGGAAGGAATGAAAAGGTTGAACTAGGCAATCTTTTGACAATCTTTTGAAAATTCCTTGTTTCTGGACTACATTACTTCACATCCTGGACTGTTATAGTACCTTTGCTACCTTTCCAGGCATTCAAGATAGCCTGGAGACAGATGCCAATTTCCAGATCAAAATGAACCAGTGGAAAAGGTTACCATGTTGTTGCATGCAGTGGGAGCATGCCATTTCTTTGTTCTGTCATTCCAGTCAGCTACCGGAACGGCTTAGGTGAACCCTCCAAAACCATTTCAGTAAAAACATCTAAATTAATAAAGACTTTTTTGAAGTGTGTATGCTATCTCATTTGACTAAGCAACAGCTGTTAGTAGTTCTCCAGCAAGATTAGTGATAAGGAGTAGGTGAGTCTGGGCTATTTGACTCAGCACATTTTCTTCTTCCCTTTTAAAACTTTGCAGACATTACTCATAATTTTCCCTACTAACCTTGGTGCTTTCCCACCTGCCATCCTTTCTTAAAGGAACAAATATCTTTCCCATCCTTGGAAGTGCTCAAGGCCAGGTTGAGTGGGATTTTGAGCTACCTGGTCTAGTGGAGGGTGTCCTTGCCCATGTCAGTGGGTGTTGGAATTGGATGATCTTTTAAGGCCCCTTCCAACCCAACCCATTCCATTCTATCATTCATGCATCATGGGTTGTACCTCTAAGATCTTTTACCAGACATAAGGTGAATATATGTAAAGATAAGTTACAGTCAGTGCAAGACAGACTGGCGTTGGAGTCTCAGAAAAAAATGGGCAAAGTAGATAATGTTTAATCATTGTTTCAAGTATCATGTCTGTTTTGATACATTGCCTTTCTGGCAAACTGGGTCCATCCTTCAGGAACTGCCAGCATGAAGCTGATAAGACCTTACTCACTACAAAATCAGTCCAAGAAGTTATAGTGGCAACTGGCATGGCCTCCTGTTCTCAACAGCCTGTTAATGTTTGCAGGGTAATTTGGACATCTCAGCTCTTTGCTATCTGAAACTCAGGATATAACTTTAGATTCTGCAGAAGAATACAGAAATTATTAAGACACTGATCAAACAGTATTCCTCAGTCTTACTCTGAGGCCTCAAAAGGTGTAGAGGTTGTGTACTTCACCTTTTGATGCCTGTATTTGGGTCAGACCATTAGGCCATGCCAGGTACCTGGTCCTGCTCTTCAGCAGTCTCAGATTGGAGAGGATTCAAGTGCCTCTGAGCCAGGCAAAAAGCCACAGCAGCTGGCTGTGAGGGGACACTGTTGACATTGCCCTCTCCATAACCTCTTGCTACTTCTGGCAAGACAAGAGTCCTCTCCTCCTCTAGTTTTGAAACAAAGGTAAGGGAAATATTTGGAACTGTGAATTTTGAGGAAGAAAACTGAACAAGCTGTATTCATACCAGAAGACAAGACAAAAAACTTTACCAAAAACCAGTGGATGTCTTAGCAGTGTCCAGACTGTGGCGTACTCATTTAAACCATTTCCTTCTCTGGCCTCAGTGGAGGAAGCAATATTTTGCAGGACTGGAGGTAAGATGCTGATGAAAGATTTCGAAGGGATTGTATCTTAGTTAATGGATGTGTCTTTTTAGAGACTGCCTAAAAGAGAGTGGGGCAGAGCTGTGTTTCTGGCAAGAATAATCTTTGTACTGCACAGATATTTTGTTAAGGATCTCATGAAAGTAGGGTTTAGCAATTGTTCAGTAATATATTGCAGACTGATAAACCTGAATTTGTAACTGCTAAAAGGTTTAAAAAAACCCCAAATTTTCTTCCAGTTTTTTAGACTTTGCATCCATCTGCCACATCTCTTGTTCTACCTTGCATTTTTGGACCCTCTAAAAATCCCAGGTGTGTATAAGCATGACTCACACAACCTCCATCTGCTCTGTGATCCATGTAGGGCATCAGCATCTTATATCACTGTCATGGAGCCAAGGGGCTCCCTTGGAACTAAACGTGACTTTTGTATGGACTTAATGCCATCTTTACAGGATACTGCCATCTAAAGTTTTTATTGTGTTTCCATATAACTGTTTGGATGATGCAGAGGGGTATTAAGCTTTGTGTCCTTATAAAAAACGAGTAATGTAATGGAAGATGAAAATGGGTTCCAAAAAGCAAATCTTTTGATGAGAGATCCTCATGATTTAGAATTGCTATGGAACATAGCATGATCCTGATAATTTTGATTTAACAAATTAAATTTGCTATTTTTCTCCATGTTATTTTTGATCCTATATTTGATGAAGGTACTTTGATAATTTTCCAAGAAACTCTGTACAAAGTTCCACCCTTAGGTGTTGGCTATCTGCTTCTAATAGCAACTGCATGCAAAGTTGCATTTCATCCAGACTAGAGCTTGAAATCTCTGCCAGATACTGCATAACACTAATGAAGGTCAATACAGTTTGTTCAGAAATAGCTCTAAAAATGGAAGATAGCTCTAGTTTATAAATCCCCGGTTCACAGGCTTACCTACAGTTTATAGATTTACTCACATTAATCTTAGGGAATTTATCAAGACATTTAAAATTATATCCACAGTTTCTTTTAAATAGTTCCTTCTATATATAAAGAAGTTCTGGAAACACTGTGTGACAAGACAGAACTTACAAATCAATGGAAAAATGTGTGTGACAGGGGAAATTAGTAAAGCTAGTATTCAGAAACAAATTATTTTGCATGTGTACTGGTCAGAATAGAAACACCTACCAGAGCAAACTTCACTACCTAGAAACAGTTTCAGCTAAAATATTTCAGCAACCCAGCCAAGGAGTAAGTGACTTCAGAAAATAAGAAATAACTGGTTATGTTCAGGAGAGCCAGCTCCTTTACTTGAAAGAATTTAATAACCTTTCACTTGCATAAAACTTTAACATGGAAAGAGGCTTGTAGTTGTATGACAAGCAGGCTTCTCCCAGCTGCAGTGTTTAGGGCAGGGAGGGGGAATAATTGCAGCATTCCTTGTAGTGTCACCATTCACACTTCAAACAGGACATATATGGGAACAAGAATAACACTGGTGCTGTTCTGAATGTATACTAGAAAGCACCAAAGTGGATATAATTTATCCCTATGGCATCCAGATGCCGTGGAAACCAATCTCATATAAACCAGGATGTTTCTTTTATGATTTAAATTCTGTTTCTTCTGGCCCACATGAAGCATATGAATACCACCAAGGGAGAATTCACATATGAACTACCAAACACTTCTCAGCAATTTCAAACCTTTTCTGAAGTGACAGTAATATTTATATGATCCCTGTATACATTTTCAATCCTTTAGATGCTTTAAGAAGAAACAGAAAACTCTTTTATGTAAAACTTTTTGTAAAGCTTTGTCTATGACATTGCACACAAAACCAGATTGCATTGTGCTTCCACTGAACGGAGAAATGTCCAGGACAGAGGGTGGAATGAAGATATTATTTTCCAACAGAGTGAATAATTAGAAGGCTCTAAAAGTTCTTTAAGTCTTCCTTAAAGGTTTAAACAACCTTTTATTATCTCGTTTTTATCATGGTTCTCAATATGGAAAAGTAGATAGTTTATACACTAAAGGGTATAGGTACTTGTGTTGTTGGAAATCTACTTGAGGAGCAAAGTTTAATTTACTTTTTTTTTTTTTAAATAGAGTGGCCTCATTGAAGACTGAATTTTTTTGTAATACACTTAGAGTTTATTGAGCACCAGCTGGAGATTTGATCAGCTTTCTGGTATTTTTTCAGATGCAAATAAACCAAGTCACTAGAAGAATCTCAGTCCTCCCATAAAGTTTGTGTGGCTGAATTCTGTTGGCTAGCTTTGCGTTGCAGAAGACAGACATTATCTCTCAATCACCCACTCACAATTTTCCAGCTGTGTCCTTCAGCTTCTTCACAAATCTATAATTAATCTTACTGTGTTGAAACTTAGAAAACTGTCTCCTATAAAAGCGTTTCTTATTACAGATGACTACTCCTTGCCATCTCTGCCTTCCTGCTATGGAGAAGTTCATAAAATGGTAAAATTATTTGGGTAGGAAGGCACCTTTAAGATCATCTACTTCCAGCTCCCTGACAGGTTGCTCAGAGACCCATTCAACCTGGTCCTGAACCCTTTTAGGCATGGGGCATCCACCACTTCTCTGGGCAACCTATTATTATGTCTCACTGTCAGAGTAAAGATTTTCTTCCTAATATCTAATCCAAACACCCACTCTTTCAGTCTGAAGCCATTCCTTCTAGTCCCATCACTACGTGTCTGTAGACAATCCCTCTTCAGTTTTCCTGTAGACCTTCTTAAGGTACTGGAAGGCTGCTATAAGGCCACCCCAGAGTCTTCTGTTTTCCAGGCTGAAAAAGCCCAATTGTGTTAATCTTTGTTTAGAGGAGAGACACTCCATCTATCCAATCATCTTGGTGGGCCTCCTCTGGACTCATTCTCCCAGGTTAACCTCCTACCTGTGCTGGGGACTGCAGAGCTCCATGTTGTACTTCAGGCAGTGTCTCATGAGAGTGCAGTAGAGGGGCAGAATCACCTCCTGTGAGTGTAGCTTCCTCTGGTACTGCCTGTACTATGTCTCAATGCTGCAGCATTTGCATTCACAAGTATTCTGTTCTTTCACTACCTGCAACAGCTGCATGGATGGCAGTGGTTTGTGTGTGTGTGTGTTTGTGTGTGTATAAATACCTGGGCAAAAAAGTGACTGCCATGCTTAATGCTCTAGAACACTTTAGCAATGATAGCTGCATATTTATTTTCTTTGAGGTTGATCAACAGCTATTGGCAAGGTGTAGGGATGGATTGCTTCTGTCAGCCCAGATGGTGCTCAAAGTAGATTTTATTCAATGATATTTAAAAAATATTTACACAAATGTTTTCTTACAAGTTCTGAGAATAACATTCTGTGTTGACTACAATACATGCTTTGCGTTCAAAGGCTGTTTTTGGAAAAGGCTGCTCTTCTTTCCTTTTTTTACTCCTTCATTCCCTTTTTATTACTCCTTCATTCTCATTTTATTGAAAAGTGGAGCTCAGTGGTAGGCTACAGGGCTAGCTTTGGATGCTATCATCCTCAGCAGCCTGCTGGAAGTTCTTTCCCCAAGGAGGATGAGCAGAAGAGAGCATGGGCCCAAGGCTGGCTCCTCCAGTTTGCTCTGAAGCATCTGATGGCAGTGAATTGACATTAGGATGCCAAAGTGCAAAGTGGTTTTCTGCAGAGCTTGTTCTGTGACACTGTTGGTGACCACCAGCAGAAAAAAAGGCAGATACAGAAGAGAGGAGCCCCAAGGCACCTTTAGTCACTTGAGCAGTGACCAGCGACTGTGATCACCTGTCAGAGCAGCCGTAGCCAGAGCTGCCAGTGGAGATATATCTGGGCAGGCTTTGAAGGAGCTGCCTTGGACACAGCCTGACAAACAGCTCAGTCAGCCCAGGGTCAGTGCAGGCTGCACTTCCAGTTATTTTTTCAGCTTCTCCCATGGTTTGCACAACCCAGGCTGAGCTGTGCTGCCATAGCTACCCAGTAGCATCACTCCTGTGAGTTTAAAGTTAGACTGGGCATGTGAGCACGAGTTCCAGCCATGGCTCTGCACAAACAGTCCAGCTCTGCCCTTATTTGTTTTTTTCAATTCCCCAATAGGATCTTCAGGCACTGCTGCAATAGAAATAATAATGAATAATTAATAACTTCTGCTGAATCACTTGAAAATTATTTACCATGCAGTTGATGTTTATTAGTGCAGAGTAGGTGATGCAACAAAAGACAGCAAACAAAATGAGCTGTGGACTGTTTTGCTTCAATTTATTGTACATTTTCTTCTGGGGATAATTATGTCTTAAAATGAAAGCAAATTATGTGCATTTGTGGTTGGAAAGATTCCCCTTGCCTCCAAACATCTTTTGAAAGTAGCTTTGTTTATTACTCCTGGTATTATTTTACTATTAATACAATGCTGATAAAGTGTCTGGAGAGAGGTGATTTTTTTTTCAAAAATAGAGTTATGAGATGTCAGAACTGGGTATGTTCTGTCCTTCTGTTAATATTTCTATGTTCTTTTGGCATAAATTCATGTCCGCCTCCATCTTTGAGCCCAAAACAGCTAGATGGAGCTCTTTGCTCTCTAATTAAGAGGAAACCATCTTAAAGAACTAATATAAAATCTTTGGACCAATCTGCCAATGTAAATATTCTCATTTTTTAAAATAAGATAGCTCTGAGTAAGAGCTGTGTAGGAAGGTTTTGCAAGATTAGACCCAAAGGCTTAAACTGCAAAGATGTTAATAATGAGCATGGGAACAGAGCTGGTTCTGTAGTGCATGGACTGGCAAAAAAATATAAAAGAAATTAAACAGAATAAAATATAACTCGAAGGTTTCTTGTCAAGCAGTAACTCTGTCATAGACATAGAGATACAAATATTGAATTAGATGATATAATGATCTCTCTCTGTCTCAATGAACCCAGACAGATGCCAAGTGTATTCATTAGTGAAGACAGCTAAGGTGCTGCTTGTAAGAGGTTGCATTGAAAGAAGCCAGGTAGAGGTCCTACGATCTAAAATACCATGGCAAAGTGAAGACTAACCATTATATTCAAAATCTACAAAACAAGGCAGCAGTCTTATAGCTGGTCTTGCTAGGTTAAGAAAATCTACCCTAGTGTGGATATCTTTCCTTCTGTCAACCCTCAGGAAATAAAGATAAATTAAAATGGAGAACTATTTGCTTTAAAAATATGCACAGCAAAGATACTCACAATTTATATATGTATTATTTGTTACCACATTTTGGAAAAGGTAACTAATAAACATAGTTATGAGGATGTTTATTCTTTGCTTTTCTTTGCAATACACACAGTTATGGTGATTTTACATTAAAACCTCTTTGAATCCGTGGAAGATTTTCCCACTGGTAGGAGAAGCTAAAAATAAACTATATCATATAATTGTTTTCACAAACCACTAATCAAACTCCACTCCTGAAACTGTGCTTCTGCCAGTTACTAAGGCATCCTGGTTATTACAGACACTCAACAGAGCTGTCTGCTTCTGCTTTGGTTTCCCCTTCCTGGTCTATCCACACCGTGAGCTAGCAGAGGGAGCAGAGCTGCAGTGACACTGTGGCATCCACGCATCACCTCCACTCCAGAGCACACAGGCATTTTCCAGAGGCTGCCTGGACCTCCTGCTCATTATGCTGTTCCTTTAGGAAGGGCCACTCTATCACCTGGACTGGTCTTCCTGGGCAGGCAAAGGATGCTGGAAACACTCGCTTCCCTAAAGTACCTCCATTGCCATGGCCCAGGATGGAAGACTCCAAAGCAGGCTTTGGGATTTTCTCAGCTGTACATGGCACTGTGGACCTGAAGGAGTCTGCCTGAGCTGTATAATTCAGTCTCATGATAATACAGTCAGTCACAACTTTTGTTCCTCTTCGCCTGTCCAACTCCAGCCAGCAATAGTTTTTGTTTCACTGCCACACAGGAAAGCTGCTACAGGTTCTCACTGCAAGATTAGAAACTTTCTATTCTCCCAATAAAACTTACTGCTAGCCTACTTTATCTCATACAAGTATACCTGAAAGCTTAACTAGATCCTCCCTGATGCTAATGGAATAGGGTCATGCTGCGGCTGCATTAGCAAATGAACTGCAGTCATAGCTGCCTTGGTAAGCAAAAGCAGTCATTGATGACACTCTTGTGTTATGTCCCTCACAGGCCTTTGGAGTCATATCACATAAGATATGATTTATTTCAGTTTAATGCCTCCACTGCATGGGTGATTCAAAGTTTTCCAAAGGAAATCTGTGCTTCAGACCTTTTCTTCCTGGATCTTGAGTTCCTTTAGGAAAGGCCACTCTGTCTGCCTGCCTCATGCAGATAAATGCCACTACTCACAGCAGTTTCCTCCTAGTATTATCCATCTAACATCAAGAACATGAAAATATTACCTCTGTTCCTGCTCATGCTGTGCAAGACACCCCCTACACCTCGGTTCACTTCCCTCCTCATAGCCTGCACAGCACCTGCTGCTCTGTGCTACAGTCACAGAGTGAATCCTGTGGATTCAGCAGGTGCCCCAGCAGGACAGCAACCAGAAACTAACACTAGCATGCTCAGATTTCTGTCTGATGATTTTGCCCAGGCTTGATTGATGCTGAATTAAGACTCCTGGGACTGCATCACCATTGGGATGATCAGTAGCAGGTATGATATTTTCCACTGCACCAAGAATCTCTCCTGTGAGCTGGCTTCAGTGTCTTGTTATCCTGACATTAATTTTGCAATCTGATATCTGTATTCAAAAAAGCAACTGTAACCCTGAGGACCTTTACAAACTTCACAGCCTGGTCTGTGCCTAATAAGCCTGGGCTGGACAAGTCCACCACAGGCAGGGTGCAGTGAAGCTCTCCAAGACCATTCTCCACATCTGCTTCCTACACCCAGAGTAAATAACTGACATAAACAGAATCACTGAGACCTTTCCCATTCAGGGCCTGCATTACTGTTTGTGTTGTGGGAGAGAGGGACAGGGCCCTTCTTCCTCCCCCTGCTTCCCAGTGCATGGAAGCTGTGATCCCCTAAGCTGCAAGGCCTGCCACCACTTGTTCAGGCCAAAAGCAGGCCAAGATGCCTTGACAGAGCTTGCCAAAAGGAATGAGGCTACTCATGCCTTCTGCAGCTCTGGCCATGCAGTCTATGGGGTGCAGGAACCATCTTTTCAAGCTGCACAAGGATAATTCAGGGCACTCAGGCCTGGTGGCAATGCTGCTCATGCATGCAGGACTGGATTATGAGTCTGTGCTAAGGACTGCACTGTCAAATATGACACACTTCTCACTCTGTGTGCAAGTCATGCAGCACACTACAAGGTGGAGGGCCACACAAGGCAGCCTTGATGACAGTGCCCTCCAAATTATGGGTGCCTGCTGTGTCCTGCAGGACTGTGGGAGAACAGATATTGGACTGAAATGCTGAGGAATGGTTTCTGCAGAAAAACTGAAAAATCTGCTGCACCCTGCACATGAGACACCTATGTGACATGTATGCAAAGGATGTTATCTGTTCCTTCATGGATGCAGAACATCTTACTCTTACATGTAAGAGTATGATGCTTACAGATGCTTACATGTCCCCATCTTTTCCAGAAATTAAACTTCATAGTGGAAATAATAAAGTTTAAAAAAGAAAAAATCTCCAAGTGTCCTTTAGGTCTGCTTAGTCCTCACTCTTCCTCTGGAAGAGGCTACAGTGGATTTTTGTAGCCCTAGTGCTGTGTTTCAATTTCTCAGCCCCTCAATACACTATTCCTTTTCATCAAAGATGGTTACTCTAGTTAAATCTTCTCTAGCTTTCTGTCTCCCATGGCTTTTTCTGTGCATCAGTATGTGCTTTGACTCAGTAAGTCTCAGGAAACCACCCTCACTCTCCTGAGATGAGTCTCCTGCCCTCACAGGTCTTTCCTGGAGTAGCTGCTCTGGGGGACGTAGCAGCCAGAATATACATGGGATTCAGCTGAAAAGGATGGTGCGTGGGCGTGTTTTTTGATGCTTAACAAAGATCTGACAGGAGAAGAGAGCCTTGAGGGTGGATTGCTTGCATGTGGCACTGCAGGGAGCTGGCAGCAACACAGTGGTGGGAGAGAAGCTTGTTGAAGGTTCTGTTAGCTGAAATTGCTTGGGGATGGGACAATCAATAAATGTTGCAGTAGTAGATCTAGCTGGTCCTGAGCAGGGGGAAAGGATCCCACAGCAGGAAGATTCTCCTCCCATGTCAGACAAAACTCTGTCTGACTTCTCCTTCATTCTTTTCAAATTTTAGGAAAAAAACCTCCCATATTTTCCATGCCTTGGCTATTGCCTCAAATGTTTGATTCACAGAGACTGAGCCCTTCCAGCCTCACAAATTGCCCCAGTTCCTCATCCCAGAGTGACTTAAAGCTGGAGTCCCAGCTTTGTGTGCTGGCCCCAATACTCATGAACTCTCAGGGGCCAAGCTTTTCACAATGACACAGTTATTCAAGGAACCACTGTATCCTTCCCATGCTAGGAGGGGCTATCAACACCTACAACCCACAGACCATTCTCAGGCATCTTGCTCTTATCCTATGGAAAAAAATAAAAGATGGCACATGCTAGGACGACTCTGAGCTTTAGCCCAAGGTGAAATACCTGTATCTAAGCAGAAATGGGTTAGCATGGGTGGTCACCTTCTGAGCTGACAGGCCTCATCCCTTCTAAGGAGATCAGTGAGGTAGGGAAATTGGTGGGAAAATCCACATGGCCAAGAAAGAACTACTTAGGAGCAAGGACACAGAAAGAAAGACCAGGAAGAGATGCAGGGAGTGGGAAAAAAGACCCAGTCCCTGCCACTTGTCAATTGTAACACAGCTCAGTGGGGACAATGTTGGTTAAAACTGGTAAACATGGCCAAACAAAGATGGCAACACAGTGCCTGTTGGAAAGAGGCAAGTGGACACTGTGCTGTCCAGAGCTTTTCCTCTCTCCACCAGGCTGTCTACCTGACACTGCTGGATGTAGGTTCCTCTCTAAGTCCCTTTCTCCTCCTTATTCTCTTCCCAGAAACCTGAGCTTGAAGGCTCTGAAGGAAGGTGAGGGAGATGCTGTTGTTGTCACTTCTCCTGCTCCTGAGATCCTGGCCCTTTTAAGGCAGTGTGGAAGAAAGATGGAGAGGAGTGGTAGCCAGCTGCTACCCCAGTGGCATCTTTGTGTTGTAAATACAGGGAAGCCTTTCAGGATGTGCTTTTCCATCTCATGACTGAGGGCAGAAGTGGGAGCAGTAGTATTATTGTGAATGGTACCATATCTACATCTTCAGGCGATAATCCAGTGCCTGCAGGAAAGGACCATGCAAGAGTGTCAATTTTCACTAAGCTAAGGAGGAATCACCATAGAGTGCTCTATGCACAGCTTTCCGGGAGGTCTGCACTGAGTAGGTGCTCCTGCTGAGTGGCATTGGATGAAAAGTTTTGCATGTAGAGACAGTTGCTGCATGACAAAATACTCTGGCAGATTTCAGACCTTGAAGAATACTTTGCAAAGTGGTCAGATCACCAATGCAGGAAACCACAGCTACAAATACACACCTGTAATACAGTTGCTAGAGATTCACCCCTTCTCTTCTCAGCATGGGGATGTGAGTATGAAACTGTACCCATGCTCCACTTAACCTGGACAGAAGGTGACTATTGCAATTTATGGTGGGAGTGGCCAAAGCAGAAGCTCCTCTGAATGTCCTCACACACTTGCATGCCTCCTGCAAAGTTTAGGTGTGGGCTCTGGAGGTCAGCACTGGCCTGGTGGCCCTGGGACACAGGGCTATGGAGGTTCAAACAAGCACCAACTTTGTGGTGGACTCCCAGTCACAGAACTTTTAAAGATGTCTGTGATGGACACAGACCTTCCCCTGTCCTGACAGTGTGGTTGTTTCCTTCAGAAAAATCATATTTCTCTTCTCAAATTTCAAGGAACACTGCTAGCAACCTGCTGATACTGCCCTAATGTTTTTCAACTATCCAAGAAGGTTTCCCCCTCTTCATCTCACAGTTTGATGAAAGAAGTAATTTTGTCAAGTGTCTGTAAATCTTCCAGGAGAATGGGCATGTGTCTGATACTTTGACACACAAACAAAGATTGCAAGCTGGAAAAGGAAACTGTGGCAGAGTTGGACTGGTCGCCAGAAGGAAAGGTAGCAGGCCCAGGGTTGCCCCTGTAGAAGATGAAATATCCTTGCAAAAATAGCTGAGGCATAACAGTTGTTGATAAATAGAAAGGCAGAGATGACACTTGTTCATTTGAATGTCAGAAGAGATGCTTTATGGGACCTGTGGAAGAGTCAGGAGCCTCCTCACAGCACAGATATTTTATATAACACCTCGTGGCAATGTGGCCCACACCCTGGCTCAAAACCCACTGTCTCCATGGAGCACTGGAACACTTTTGAAATGATAATTTCATTTTAGTTTCTTCCAAGGGGAATTTAACTTGTGGGCACCAAAATCACACTGAACCATGATGCTGAAGCTGAGGCAAACAGGGAGGTCTCTTCAAAACTGCACAACTGTTTCCAGCCCTAGTGTCCATGTAGAATTCTTTCCTCACTCTTTGGAGGATAAGGGGACACAAGCTAAGACTTTTACGTCCGTGTTCAGGCCTTGTAGCTGAGATGTAACACTGTAGATTGATGCCATACATACAGTGTCCCTCATCTACTTTCTGTGTTCACTTTTTCTTCTGAGGAATTTGAGTGTAGGGATTCTTTTTAGCATCTGACCCACACCAATATAGAAGTTGGTATCTGAACCTGGGAACTTGGGAGCCCCCATAGGTCAGTAATAAGGACATGATTGGTAGGCTGCCTCCCCTGAACACACAGTGCTGCACAAAGCTGGATGAATTCTACTGTGTCCAAAAAGGCCAAGTTTGATGTCAAACCTTTATTCTTATTTATATGAAGAGGGTCTTTTTTATTGTTATTTGGCAGTAAACAATCCAAGAAGATGCTTCCCAAAAGTCCTGTAGTATGGAAAACTTGAACTGAAGTAATCCAAGTAATTGGAGACAGTAAACGTACCCCATTGGACCTATGTGCTTTTTTAAATTTCTCAGTTTCAATGATGCTTTTGGAACTGAACAAAATGGAAAAAAAAAATGAACTAGATTTTTCCATTTCACCAAAGTGTTAAATCAACTCTGCTACTTGTGTTTAGGAAACACATGTTAAAAGCAAATCTTTCTCTTAGAATTATAATTAATATATCATGAAATAAAAACTTTCCAGTGTCGTGTCTGGCACTTCCCCTTTACTACTTCATGTCTTCCAGTTGGATTAGCATCAAAGAATCATCACAAGATGTTTGCCTGAGGTTCAGCTGCATGATCATATCAAACTTCTTTCTTCACACCTGAGGGATTATCTCAGAGTTAAGAGTTTTATCTACTTTGACTGTTAAGCACAAATATTCAAGCTTAATATATCTTTTTACACTTATTGTGTGATGATCAATAGGAGATTTTTGTTTGATTTTGGTCTTTTGATACATTACTTTGGAAACAAGGTACTCCAATATTTCAAGATGAATAATCTGCTGAGATTTCGCAGACTATGAGGCACCAAAATGTCCTGAAATGCCTTGTCTGACAAATACATTTACAATCAGACTTGTTTAATCCTTAACTGATCATCAAGTTCCATTTATATGTAGGTGAGAAGAATCTTCAAGCTAACAAAAGGCTGACAGGAAACCAGATAGTCAGATATTTGGATAAAATAAGGAGGTATTATCCAGGCCTGAGTGATATTCTGCAAAACAAGGAAGAGTAAATGCCAGTTCAGAGTTCAGAAGGGCAGATGAGAAATAGTATTGCATGCTGCCTTCTCTTTCCCCTGTTAACAGCAGTACCTGGGGTAAAGAGTCCCCTGATAGATACAGGCTGTGCAGGAAGCTGCTGGCAAAGTCCAGCCACATGTGCACTGAGGAAAACGAGGTTCAATTACTCCACCTAGGACACAGAGAAGTCATTTCTGGCATGCAGGCACTGCCGGTTGATTGACAGAGCCATAGGAGAGATAAATCAAAGCAAAACCAGTTTTAAACTCCTTGTGCTATCAGTGCCCTGCTGTGCTGGTCAGTCATCTTTGTGCCCTTGTTTTCCCCTTCTCCCATTTTGAACAGGTTAAGGAGCACAATCCCAGTATTGCTCAGAAGCTGCCTGCTGCCTGCTCTTCCCTGAGCACCCACGCTGCCATGTTGTACCACAGCTCTGGGGGAAGCCACTAGCTTCCCATGGCAGTGGGTATTCCTGTTATTAATTAGTGAATAAGAAATTGAGCTCTGCTTGATTTGGATTCCTGTAGCTTATCTGCATTAAGTCATGTGCTTAGAAATAATCTGCTCATCTTTCTTCTCTTTCTCCTATTGTTTGCAGCAGTCATTTATTTCCTATGCTGAAATGTAGGATGTCATCAGATGTCTATGAAATGGAAGTAAGCCTGTCTATAAAGGGATATTCTACATAAATAGATGCTTCTCTGAGGTGTGGGAGTTTACTGACATAACCATTTGTGCAGCTTAACCTCCTCTGATTCCTTTCAGACCCCTTATCAAACACAACGTCCTTCAAGTGTGAGACTATTTCTGAATTTATAGTTGAATATTATCCATTTCTCATTTATTCTCTCAGAAAACCTGGTTGGGGATAAGGTGAGGAAAACAAATGGTGAAGATACTATACTACAGAGAAATCAGAGAGATTTTAAAAAGTTGTCAGATTAAAATGAGTCATTATTTAAGAGGCCGCAACCAATATCTTATATTTCAGGGAGAGCCATGTGCAATGTCCACAGAGATTGTTTCTAATGTTCTTCATGGTATTCTTTCCTGATCCAGCAGTAATACAAAAAGTTTTCTGTCGTTGTGTATATCTGTAAAATGACTTCTAGGATGGATTAGGAAATTCTAAAATAGAACACAGGAAGTCATTAGGATTAACCTTTGTGGTGATGATGTCAAAAAGTCAGCTGTGAAAAGTCATTGATCATTCCTTGATTGTTTATGAAAATTAATACATTTGCACTGTTAAGGAAACTATTCCTTCATTTCCTTATCTTATTAATTTCTTTTCTTCCTTCCATGATATCCACTCCCTTAAACAAGGGATCTAATCAGGGCAGAGAGGGGAGGTAGGAAGAGAAAGGAAATGTCTAGTGGAAACGTATGGCTGTGCAGGTTAGCAGGCAGATTAGCCAGGTGATGAATGATACTCAGGAATGTTTGCACACTGTGCCTCATTAATTGCTCTCCATGAAGTGGTGAACTAAGGAAGGAAAGGCTGATTTTATTTTAATCTGAATTGCTCACATGACCAAAGTTTCATTTCATCAGACAGTTTCACTTGTATGGCACAACTCCCTATCATTCTATCAATGAATAGTAAATTTTTTTGCTGCTTTTTATGTATCATTATGTATTATTCTGCTGCTTTTTATGTAACGTTTTGCTATTCTTGTTTTTGAATAGCAGTGTAAGTTCATGGATGCCAAAGGAAAACAAAGCATGCTTACTAATCTTGAATCATGCACTGCCTGCTAGAATGCTCTACCAAATACTGTCCATGTTGTAAAATCAGAGCATATCAGAGTGAATCATTAGAGTACAAATTCAACCACAACTTCCCTTCACTCAATTCAAGTCTTGTGGAAGATCCAATACAAAACTTTGAAACCTGGACTCTGACACTATTTTGATCCTAATGAAGGACAAACCCGAAGGCTTCAGCAGGACACAAGGCAGAATTCAGTGATGAGCAAGTTGTATTTCCAGGGTACTGCTGTGGCATGCTGTAGACAAATGTAGGAGTGCACAGGTACTTATATGATCTTTAATAATATTTTTTTTCATGCCAAGGCCAGACCTTTTCCCAGTCCCCGTGCCACTAATGTCTATGCATCCCCTGAGGGACTCCTTACCAAAGGGACTCCTGATGGAGCCTCTGTGCCTCTGCAGTCAAGGCTTTAGGACTAGGCATGCCCACTGGCAGCAAGCTCCCTCCTCAAGGCATCTTTGTTGCACTTCTTGTGGGCTGGAAGTGGGGATGAGTAAAATATGGTCTCTGAGCAGTCTGGCAGGGTGCTGTGCTTCTGCTCTTTCCAGCCAGGGCCTGCATATTCATTTGCTCAAGTGGAGAGGCCTTCTATTTTACATCGTGCAACTTAAAGTGCATATTCAGTTGAAAGTCTTGGATAGTAGTAGTGCAGTCCACTTTGCTAATTAAACCAGAGCTGTGTTTAATTCATTTTGACAGCACTCTTCTTTCCCTGTTGTATTTGTAACTGCCAGAATTCTGCTCTTTGGCTAATAGCTCCACAGAAACATGCAGTTACAGAAATTGCCCATCAGTCTTCATGTTTCTTGTTGTGGCCAAAATAGTAAAAGCACAGAAACTTATCTGACCAGATATAAAGTGGGTGTGTGCCATGGAGGCTTTCCTGTTCCTCCAGGCAGTCACAGGCAGCATAAATTTGAGCATCAAGCAGGGGACAGAAGCATAACTACAGATGTTCTTAATGTCTGCCAAATTCCACAATCCTATTTAGAAATGATCACTGTTCTTTCTGGTCCCTTGAGCTAATGCACAGAGTAGACTCAACTAGTTACCTAACATAATAAAGTGAAAAAGAGAGTAGGTGTGTGGTGTGAATCCATGGTGATGCACAGACTAGATGTTAGACAGGGTAAGAAATTAGGTTTCCTTCCATCCATCTATCAGCAGTTAGAACGGTAGCCAGAGAGAATACAGCCTGGTAGGAGAAACTGGAACCTACAACAGTGATATCCATTGAGAACTATTAAAGAAAGACAGAAGTAATAGCATCTGGATTTGTGAAAGAGGAAAATAAAAGAAGTATTGCTTTTTGGCAAAAAGAGAAAAGCTGATAATTTTCTTCCATCTATGTCCATAGCTCCTGTGTCTGCTCATTCACTGTCACAGCCCTAGGGTGCTTTTAGAACAATGGTCCATAAGAACCTTCAGAATTCCAGAAAAATGTTTGAAACTGCTATGCTGGTTCAGTATGCACAGCATTTAACCTGCAGCTGAAAATGCAACACAAGAATTCATTAGGTGCCACAAAAAATCAATTAGGTGCCACTGTGCCCCTGTGAGACATGAAGGGGTTGTCCTCTCTATTTTGCAAATAAACAATAAACAACAGCAATTATTAATGCTCAAGTATAAACCTGAAACATTATTAACAAAGACCAATAAACAGTGCAGCTTTCCTCTGTAAAACTGTCTTTTTTTAAAAATACATTAACCAGTTAAAAAAAGAAAGAGGATTTCAAGCTAATGAAATACCAGGAATTTTTCATGTAGGCTATCCACAGCCTGATGACAGGAGTCTCTCTGAACACTAAATGAAGACAGGATGAGCCGCCCACTAAAGGAAACATTATTTTCTGTCCCTGTCTCTCCCCCCCAGCCTGGCCAGCTGCTCATGGCTCTCAGGCAGTTTTGAGAGGATGCCCATGTAAGAACAACACTAAATGCTTGAGTTTGTGCAGAAGCTGAGGCCAGAGGGCAGTGCCAAGCTGGTGTTAGGCAAGGAGGCTGCAGACCCCAGCTCTGGCCTTTCATGTCTCTCTCTTCTCATGATGAAGCAATGAGACCCTTGGTCAGAACACTCTCCTTCCTCCCAGGAGTAGCCCTCATGGTCCTCCTTTCTTTGGATCTTTGCGCATGCAGTGGGTACTTCATGACTCTTGTTCATTCAAATACATTATTCAGTTCCTATGGACAGGACAACCAATTACCCTGGAGTGATTTCAGAAATTACGCTAAAATTGGCGGAGAGATGCCTGTCAGGGTGTTTTTAGTCATTATTAGACTTTTCATTTCAATTTTACATATTTTTTCGAAGTATATGAGCTCCTGACTATACAAGAGTTAAGCACACAAACACCTTTTAATCTGTGGTTCCTAATCCATGCTGAATATGCATTACTACCTTAGGTGAAACAAGACACTTGAAGGTTTAATGTTTGATCTAAATCCTCAGCTGAAATACATCAAAGCTGGTAAGGTGCCTACCCTTTTCTTTTTCTTTTTTTTTTTTCCCCATAAAAGTATTTCCACATTTGAAAATAATATTTTAGCCATTTTCTCTAATAAAAGAGTTGCATTGACAAATATTTCACAAGCTATTTCACCATCTTTGGCTTATTCATTTTCTGTGAGTTTGTTTTTGTATCAAGCAAAGAGAGCTAGGACAAGGCAGCTGATGTAAAAGCACAACCTTTTGTTGTTTTGTTATACTTGCCCAGTGCCCTGGAATTTTATTTCCATGACAGCCTTCTTGAATGGCATATTTGCTATTTTCAATTTACTCTGCGTGTGTTTGCGTATGAGTGTGTGCGTGTGTGGGTGTGCCTGCAGAACAATTCCCATTGATCAGAAAGGCCAGGAGAAGGTTTTTAGGAGATGTTATGAAATACTTAGAAGGAAATAGTGCCTGTAGCTGACAGTACAAATAAATTATTAATGTTTACAGCTTAAAAGTTTTTAGAAGCCAGGCTGTCCAGGGTGGGTATAGGCACATGTATGTGTGTGTACATATGTGTGCATGTGTAAATACAGAGGTCAATGACTCATTCTGTGTTTAGTCAATGAATGAGTAAAAGAGCCCAGGCTGCAGGCATCAATTAGCACACAAGCCTAGTAATATCCCCCCAGAACCCATAAACTGTAACATTTCACTTGCTTGGGACTTCTGGGAGCCCTGCTATCGTCATTGCTCTTTGTTGGGTCCTTTATGATGTTATTAAGGACATATAGCTTTTTCTTTTGTAAACAAAAGTGTAGTGCATGTTTACAGGTGAATAGTAGTACTTAAGATAGCTAACTTTGTTTTATTTCAAGAGAAGCCTAGCAGCTGCTTTGAAATGGTAGAAGTTTGGTGTTCCCAGAAATCACTTGTATTTGATCATACAACTAGGCAACATCCACTTTGGCATAAGAGCTCATTCTGTCTTCATTTCTGAATAACTGACAGAAAAATTTCATATGGAAAAATTCCTCCATTACCCACACAAGTAGACCTACAGTTCAAAGCTGAAATAATTTTTTAAACTGAAAAACTGTATCTGAGAACAAAAAGAGAGTTTTGATATTTTTAATGATTCACACATTTACAATAAGGAAAAGAAATGGCATTTGATTGGTTTTGACTCCTTATCCAGCAGTTAGACCTCTAGCTCTATTGTCTATTTAAGCAGATTTGCACTCAGACCTCAAGCTCCACAAGCAGTAAATGCTCTGAAATAAGTGCTGTGTCTCTCTAGCTGAGAGTTGAGGCATTCCTATCTACATGGGATCCTGAAACATTCACTGACCTCTATTATCTGAAGTCATGCAGAAACTCATTCTAAAACATCCAGAATTTTATTCTTCCTGAATAAGTGCATGAATATTTTTTTCTATGGAGAGAAAAGTGTTCAAATATTTCCAGACGAAGGAGGAAATTGAACCTTTCAGACATCCAAGATTCCCACACCTTGGATGTCTGAAAGGGTAATGGTAGATTTTTTTCCATGCCATTTTTCCATTCAATGCCTACATCTATCTTTCCTTTGCCATTACCTTATTGTTCTTTTTAATTATCTTACTTGGAAATAAATAGTTTCATTTGTTTTAAGGTTTTTTTTCCCCCCAATGGATCATTTGAGCAAGAAAATTAGGATACTTTCATGTGTTAATGTCACAGCAATCCCCAGCTTTTGCTTTCAAAATCTGGGTTGCACCTGTTCTATTTTCCTTATTTAAAAACTGTAGCAATAGGAAAATAGTGCTCATTGATAGCCAGAACATGCAGTCCCTGCTGCATACAGAAAATACTTGAGTAAATATTACACCTTCCAGATGTGTGTGCAGAGCATGAGCAGAAAGGATTCACTCTCTAAGCTCTGAGGTCCGGACTTAAAGAAAGAGCAAAAGTCACACTAGGAGAATTTCAGTAATTCTTCAGCGCTCTATATCAAAAGATTTTTTTTTTAGAATTTTAATATTATATGCATAAATATATGTATATGATTTTCAGCAGTCAGCAAATTCCAGTTAAGCTTAGGTTGCTTTCTCCTCTGTCACTTTGCCAGATTTAATCAAGGATTAAAGCTGTGACTTGCTCACCCCTGGCAAGAAGGGTTCATGCATAAGGGATTGGGAGAAGTGCAGATTGTGCTCTGGCAAACTCAGCACATGTACCTTTGAGCCTGGAAAACCACGGGAAGCACAGACAGAAGATCTGCACCTGAGAGGGCCTGCTAGCTCTGCAGATGCAGATACTGAGTGCACCCAGCTGGTGTGGAGTTGGTTGATATCCAGAATTTGTGTCCACTTGCAACATTCTGGTTTGCTGTTCACACGGGGATTAGGTATGGCTGCACCTGAAAAGGTTGAAGTTAGAGGACAGTGTGTTCCTATCAAATTACATGAGGGCTTAGAGCTCCAACACTTGGCTGATTCAGCTTCTGAAGTCCAGTTAGCCGAGTTCTGTGCTGCTTATAATATATGCAGCACCTAGAAACTCATCTTCTCATGTCTTCATTTTAGCAGTCTCACTTTCAAGAGTGAGATCAGCAAGCAGAGCATCAGTGAAGACAAAAATCTTCCTTCATTAGCTCCTCTCTAGAAAGACAAATTTCAACTTAAGCTTGCATTTGGGTGTTCATAGGGATGAGAGAACAGTCACCACTGTTCAGACAATAAAGACACACTTTGCCAAAATCTGGGGTGATTGAGAGCAGAGGTTTATTGTGAGCTATAGAATAATGCTGTGGGACAGAATCCCAACATGATACAGAGGGAACATGGCATTCATCTTTGCACACAGAACTGCCCTGACAGGTCAGAGCTAAACAGTAGTATTGTTACTAGGTGCTAAAAACCATACATGCCCTACATGAATGCACCAGGTGAAACCTGCTGAGCCCTGCTCATGGAGGCCTTGCATCATGTGATAATACCCTTGGAAAGAGGGAGGTGCCTTACATCCTTCAGGGTCATGAACACAAGCTTTTGTCCTTGTTCTTTGTCAAATACAACTTCAAAAAGCATTGTGGAAACTCCTTCAGTATTCCTAAGTATGCAGATTGGGGGTGTTCAGGGGATTAGAGAGTCTACACAGCCCACACAGTAAATGTATTTGTAAAGTACTGCTTAGGTGTCTGAAAAATCATAGGACAACTCAGGTTTCCATAGCAGTACAACTACGTCTTCGAACTGCTTTGTGTTCCTGTTGCAGATATCCTTGGCATGGCTGTTAGCAAAAGCAAATTGAGGTTGTAATAGACCCACCTCCCTGAACATTTGACCACCTCCAGACAACCAGTGTCATGAGCTATATATGCTTCCTGATCTTCAATTTCTTGACTCTCAGCAGCTGCTTGCCCTCCTCCCACCCTTTCCTCTCAGGGTACTTCCTATTTGAAAGGTATCATATGTCTGGGGCACACTCTTGCCATCTCTGGTGCTGTGCTCTGTCTTGGCAGCAGAGACTCATTGAATCACGTCAGTTCTGCTGCCAGCTGTACTGTTTCTCCATGTAGAGCCCTCCAACCAAATGGCCATGAACTCACATACCTTGCCAGTTTTCCCTTAATTCTTATTCAGCCAGCCACAAAGCAAAAGCAATCAAAAAAATGATTTGTCACTCTGGTTCCTGAAGCATGTAAAAACTAAAATATCCATTGAAATGTATCTCTAGTAGAAAAACAAAAAGGTTGCCAGGAGAAGTTTGTGCACTTCTTACAAATAATAGCTAACATTCATAAATGAGATCTAACACTGTTCTGTGACTAGGTTTGGGATAGAAGTTCTGAGGTCTATAAGAAAAAAGAGTAGAAATGATACAGAGTGCTAAAATCCGTTTCTGCACCTGTCAATATAATGGCAGTACATGCTATATCTTTCTTTCAAAAATATCCTAGGGGATGTTTATGAGATCAAAACTAGAGAAACCAGTTCTTCATTAACTAGTAAATTAATTGGACCAGTAGTCAGAACTATAAAATATTGTGATGAATGTAATAGGGAAAAATAATTGCTGACTTTGAAAAGAAAATATCTATTTCTGAAAGTCTCAGGATAACAGTAGATTCCAAGGGAAGGGACTGACACAAAAAAAAAGAGAGAATTTCACTTTGTATGCAAATTTGATGTTTGAGCTGCTTGGATTCTTTTAACATTTTTGTGGAAATGTCAGGAGGTCCTAATAGACAGGAAATCCAAGTATATATCCATGGATTTTAGCACTCAGAACATCTTGAGTCTCAGCACTCTTCATCCTGGGAAACAGACTCAACTCTATAGCGCTGGTAAACTCCCTCCCTCTTCCCTCTCTTGTTCTTATGTGAATACACAAAAAAACACACTTATTTTTGTCACAATTTCATGTGAACTTAATACAGATAGAAAGGTTACCACTGAATGTTTCTCTAGAAGGGGGAAATAGAAGTTACATTTCAATATAAAAATTTTTTTGTTGAAAAATTCCAAACCCTCCTTAATAGATAAGCGCACAGTCCTGAGACCCAAAGTGTTTTTGTTAAAACCTGTCACAGAATTTTTGTAATTGTAGCTATGTGTGAAAAATAATGTTATCTATTTTGGATTAAACAGAGCTTCTAGGGACTGCTGGAAACAAACGTCTCTGTCAAGATACAGGAAAAACATTTTTTTTTCACCATCTGAACTGTAATGAAAACCTTTCCTCAGCATGCATCAGTAGTAAAAACCAAACAGTGCTAAGATAGACAAGAAGATGGAGGAGAATATGGTTATGCAAACTGACAGTGAGCCAAATCATGGTAGTCACATCTAAGAACAATAAAGTAAAGCAAAACAAAGCCTAAATGAGGGTTTTGTGCTGATGAGCTAAAATCATGAGGATTATGTAGAAACCTCTGCATCATGAGAATGTGAGATAGCTCATGTAAGGAAGGAGACAAGTAAGAGAGACTAAGTGATAGAGATAAAATATTGGAAATTTAAATGGAATGTAAATTGGGAAAGTCCTTTCTTGGGTCTCATAACAGAAAAGGGATGGCACGTGAAATTGGGAAACAACACATTTAAACACGACTTAAAGGAAATTTTCTTTATGCACTATGTAATTATCCATTAGGACTGCTTGCTAAAAGATAATTGAAGCAAAGGGCTTAGCAGGATTTAAAAAATTATTAGATACAGATAATGGGAACATTCATAGTTAATTAGACAGGATAAGTAATGTACAGGATATACTTACAGTTTGCAAGAGCATAAGAGAACTACCAGTTAGTGGAAGTTAGGTTGATATTATCCTCACAGAGAGATTATTCTGCACCTGCTCCTTCTGGGTTTTTGTACACCTTTTTCTGAAACATTTTCTGTCAAACTCAGGATGACAAACCAATCTGTGGATCAATGCTACATTGGCAAATGGCAACTGCCATGTCATAAAGGCAGCAAGGTGAGATCCAGGAGGTCTCTGAGAGGCTGAAACCAACACAAAACCAGGATTTTGTTCTGCCCTTTAGAAAATGTGTCAAGTTGTCAAGACCTTCATGACCTTGGAACCTTTGCTCTGTGCTGGACTTGGGCAAAATGGGCTCATGCCTTCCCCAAAAAAGTCTGGTAAGGCCTGCATGGCCTACTGTGTCCAAGCAGGGTTTTTCAAAGGAAACTACCCAAGACTGAACCAGATGAGCTCTAGGACAAGTACCAAAGGAGGCTGATGGATGCATCCCCTGGCAGAAGAGGCAAACACAGCTCAGTGAATACCTGCTGTTTGATGAGTGTCTCATGGCATCTTGGGGTCCTGGTTCCCTGGGTTCCTTTCCAGCCCTTGGTGTCCTCTCTGTGAAAGCAATGAAGAGGAAGAACAGTGCTTTCTCTTTTTTCATCTCACAGCAGAGCTGAGGACTGGATGAAGCACTTACCTGGAACTGGGAGTTGGGAAAAAATCACTGGTCTGGTAACAGACAGTCTCAGAGTTGAACTGGTCCATTTTAAAAGGATTAGAAAGTTATAGCTCTCAGCCCAATCCAGTGAGGCATGAATTTCTCTACTTCTGTGTCACAAGTTTCTTTTACCTTTTCAGGGAAACATACCCATAGAGAAGAGTCTTTTTATTCATTTGCCATAGTTGTACAGCATTTACAGTGATTTTGCCACTCAAAGAGTGTTTCTATGATCACAGAATTGACAAGCTGACCGACTCTCCATAATGGTGGCATGGTGATGGTTGAGGGTTACAGAAGAATTTTAGTCTTTTTACAAAGGCTGGAAAATTATTCAAATTATTCAAAATTATTCAAAAGTCCAGTGAAAATTAAAAAAAAATTAATATATTTGCTAAGCCTGATTACATCTAGCATTGTGAAGTAGATTACAATAAACATATAAAAAGACTGTATATACTTTGGGGGTCATTCTATGGGTCTAATTGAAGGACAAGATAAAGTGAGGTATCTGCTGTACATTTTCCCAGAAGTCTGGCCTCCCTTTATTTTGGTATTGTTCTTAGAAAATTTTGTAGGATTTGAAAAATCCAGTCTGCAGTATTTGAGAAGCTCTGTTCACTTAATATTTCATACTTCTTCTTTAGTCAAGCCTAAAGGCAGCAACAGCATACACTGTCTTGTTCAAGGCTCTGAAGAAGAGTTTTTTCTATTCCTAAATCCTTATGTTAATTAAGATTTTAAATAAAATCTTTTATCTTAAAAACTACAGTATAAAAATAATGTTGAAAGCATATGATTGACCCTAAAAAGACTTACATTCTTACAATAACTTTTGGCAGTGTATTTTCATGGCTTATATATAACAAACAAATAAACTATGTAGCACCCTAATGTCAGTGTAATATAATTCTCAGATGTCATAATAATTGGACAAAATATTATACACGACTTTTAAAATTTAAAATGTAGATACATAGAGAGGATATGTGTGGTTTAATCAGAGCAACATAAAATGACTTATTTAAGTTTCTCTTTTTACAAAGTGAAATCTGACTAATTCATGCATAGCCTATGAAACCAAGCATACACAGAGCATAACACAGATCTTTCTAGACAGATCTAGGCTTAAAATCTACAAACCCCCCTCATGACATCTTTAAATTATTGAAAAGCAACTTTGATGTTTCTCTGCACATTTCCATAATAATATAAAATATTTTTAAAACTCAGTTTTTCTTTATTGGGTATTTCTGCTGCTTTCTTAAAGAGAATTGAAATTTTGGAATATGCATATGAAAACTCATGGATACTTTTAGGAATCTGTACTTTTCCAGCTGAAATCCAATATGCCAAAAATTATATTAGCGATTTGTTAGTCCTGCTTACATATTTTCAACAATTTTCACTCTCTGTTTGTCCAATTTATATGTTTCAAATAAACAGCATGTTTTGCAACTGGCAGAGATCTCAGTACCAGCTCTATGCCACAGGATACAGAGATCCTTTTATGATTCTGTTACAAATGATGTAACTGAGCAATATCAGATTCCCTCATTTTTAGTTAGAAATAACTGAAATAAAATCACATTTAAAGATATAGCTGTTATTGGAGGTGGTGCTTTCTGATGAACCACAGCTGGAATACATCTGTGTAGGAAGTTGTTAAGAGATAGATGAGTCTACAACCACAATATCATTAGAAAAATAGGTTTTTACAAACTAAGGTACTTCCTATGAGAAGATTTTTTTGGTGGTTTTTCAAAAGATGCTAACAATATCACTGGTCATATTTAGTGCTGGAGAAACCTTTTAATAATTCCAGATTGGTCCATGATATTGTCAGTGAGTGAAAAAGGGAATATGCTCATCCTTATTCAACAGCCAAGGTAGTGTGAAGAAGCCCTCTGACCTTGTTCTAATCCCAGTTACACTGCAGAAACCAGACTAATTCTGGAGTTAGTCCTCAAATAATTCAAGAATGATTCCTCCAGCCTGCAATTTCTGCATTTCTGCATGCACAGGCCTTGTCATTTTTCTAATTTGAAAGAAAACATGTCTGTTCTCAAGGTACCATACCATTTGCAATTCACAATGCCCTCCTTTTTTTAACAACAGTTTTGTATGGCTCAGCTCTGCTGGTAATTCTGATAAAGATGCTGGTGATAACCAAGAGGGTATTAATGAAATAATAATAGAAATATAAAAGGGAGAGTTAATTGAGGATACACTGTTTTCTGGTTGGCTGAAGTGAGGTATCACTCTCCTTATATGACTCTTTTTATTACTGTACATATTGTGCAAACATAAACTCTTTCATGTCTAGTTACTTTGTTCATCATGTGGCTGTTCATATACTCATACAATTTCTTAATTAAAAATTGCAAAATCTTTACAGTTGCATCTCCCTGATCCTGTCTCAAAGTTAACCTGATGAAATGAAAGCTGCCACCACAGCTCTGTGCCCTACAAGGGCTTAAATAACCAAGGTGGCTCTGTTGCACACTCCCTGCAAAATTCCTAATGCAAAACAGGTTGAACCAATGCATCCAGTTGCCTGTGAGATGCTTCTATTTGCCATGGAAACTAAGTTTTACTTCTTGGTTCAAGCACCCAATGCTGATACTTGAAACTCCCAGAATAGTTTTATCCTAGAAGTAGCTAGTTGTGGAGAGGGAATTTCTTTGGTACAGTCTTTAAATATTTAACACACACACACAAAAAGAAAAGGGAACAGACTCAAAATTCTGTTCTCCTGAACATGCAATATTAAGAAAGAGGCACCTTCTATTTTCAAGAATTCAGACATGTCCTTTCTATTAGTAGTTCACCCCAAAAAACATTTACCAAAAAAAAAATTACTGGCTGAAGGTAACATATAATTTTCGGATTTTTCTTTTTCTTCTGGCATGGTACTCACTTTTTAACTGTCTCACATCCAGCTGCAAAACACATCAGTGCTGCCAGATCCTGTTTCTGCAAGCAAGCCCCTAGGAAACATATCAGTTCACATAGCTTTGGTTTAGCTCTTGCTTTGTTGGGCATTATCTCAGTGTTACAGCTGCCAGAGACCAAAGGAATATTTAATTGCTGCTTCACACTGAAGGAAGGATGTTTAGTGTAGGCATTACCTTTAAGCACACCTCCACTATCAGCTCTTACTGTCTTTCAACTGGATTTTAGTCTGTTCTGTCCCAATACAAAAGGAGTTCTGCATTTTAGACTTCCAGAACTGGAAGATCCCTCATATTCATGTGTTTTGGGAAGGGAGAGCCTTTGATGTGAGGCTGGAAGGATCTGAATTTTTCAGGATGTATTTCCTTTCCTTTCTCTTTCTAGTACAGTTGTCCAGTTGATCATAGAAGAGGTTGACCAGTTAATATGGATAGAAGAGTGAATTTGCTTTAATGTATGGTGTAGGGTCTTAGTGGTGTGGAAAGTGGGAATTATAAGCTGGAATTGGTAAGACTTCATGAGCCTGTTCTACAGACCCTTGTGTTTCATGCCAATAAGTCACCAGACATATTTCATAAGTTAACACTTGCTTTGGGTTGTAATATTGTGATTTGTATGATTTGTAATATTTCACTTTTGCTCTGAACTGCAAATGGAAATCACCCCAAGGGTACCAAGCATATAATGATGTTCAAATGTATACATGTACACATAAGTGTATATAATTGTTTTCTTGGGAGAAACATCTACAGACAAGGTGAGGCTTGCCCCAAGTCACATCACATCTCCTCCTACCCTCCTCTATAGGGATTCATTCTGTAAACTTATGAGTGTTTAATCAGTTATCTTTCATTCTTACCTATAGCAGGAACAACATCCCACACCTATTCAAAACTGACGTAACATTTGCTGAAGACAATAAAAAACTTTGATTTCAGGCCTGCAGAAGGCATCCTTATCCAAAAGGCTGGTTGTTTTTTGCTGGCTAGTTTAATAAGAAATATTACATATTCCCACAAGGCTTGCCCAACATACCTTTTGGCCATTCCTTCTACAGCAATATAAGTAAAGCTGTGCTTGGCATATGAAAACTCAGGATTAAGGACCTGCACCCCCTTACCAATGCTTTCCTTGGACCTGAGCATCTGAATGTCCCTAAGCACAGTTAAACTCTGAGTGCAGTACTAAGTGCAACTGGTGTGTAAATAAACAAACACAAAATCCAGGAGATGTTTCTCAGCTGTTTCCACTGCAAAAATGAATTCCTTGAAAGATTGTTCTTGATATCAGTTCTTTTATTGAGTACAGTGAAACACAGAAATTTCAGTGCATTTATATTTTAGCTAGAGCTGTGTCCCTACTTAACCACAGTAAAATTGGACTGAGAATTATCATTCCTGTTTTCATCAACTAGGTTAACTACTAGAAGTCATATTTTCATGGCTGAGCATTCCCCAAAAATATACATTTATGTTCTGTGCAACAACCCTCTTATGCAAATATCACCAAGAGGAATTAATTGCATATGTTCTTCTCTCACACCCTTGGGGTAGAGCTTGTTAGGTACCACCATGCTGAGCACAGCACAAATTCAGTAAAAGAAACCTTTAAAGACTGCGAGGTCCCTACAGATTTCAGATCCAAGAGACCAACTGCATGTCCTCTCCTGACAGCAGCAATGCCTCAAGTGGGAGTGCTTGGCAATCCCCACCACTGTCCCCTGGGAAGATTTGCTTGTGCTAGCACTTTTTACCCTGCTTCAGCTTTAACCTGGCTCATTGTGATGGATGTGGGCCAGGGACTGCCTATCCAAGTAGCTCAGCCAGCAGGTCCCCAGGACAGTAAATTCTGGCAGCCCTGGAAGTGGCTTTCCAGCTCTTCACCACTTCCCCCTGCAGCTGACAGAGAGGGAGTGGTGACCTAACCAGTGAAAGTTTTGGTTGTCTTTTCCTTTCTTTTAATACTTTTGCCTCTGAATCCTTTTTAGCACAACAACAACTGGCAGTCTAGTGCCAATGTTTGCTAGGGGACTGACATATGCATTTGTATAGGAAGGAATATAAAAGGAAATATTCAATCTTAGAATATGGAGGCTTTATTTTTCCAGGCATAAGTGAAATTATCCAGCTATGGAGGAGGACTGTTTTCATGCTCCCCCTGAAATTCTTTTCTGCAGCTCATTGAGCTTGTGACTCATTCATTCTGTGCAAAACAGAGTGATTACATATTTTAAAAGCATGTAGGCATGTATCTTTATTGCTGTTTGTGTACTCTCTCCACTCCTTTTGTTTTTGTTTTTTTTTTCCCTGTTTTTTTTTTCCCCTGTTTTTTTTTTTTTTTTTTTTTTTTGGTTGGTTGGTTGGTTGGTTGGTTTTTTGGGTTTTTTTTTTTTGTTTCTTTTAATTTTTGGATAAGCCAAATGGTTAAAAAGAATGATATCTTTAACCTGTCTTTCAGTCCAGATCTCATTATGGGCAAATATTAAACACTGATTCATAGCTTTTAACAGAGAAATGCTTATTGTCTGAGATGTAAAAATGTCTGTCTTAAGTAAAGTCTTTCCTTCTTTTCTTGTAGGTGCTGTCACTGACCTTCTGCTGCCTGGAGCTCAGAGGAACCCACATTTCTTCCTGCTTGACTAGCAAGCCTACATGCAGACCAGGAGACACTTCTTGGGGAAGCTGAGAGCTTAGGCATAATGGGAAGGCCGAAATGCCTCCTCTGGGATGAAAAACAAAAAAAAAAAGGAAAAAACAGAGAAAATAAATGGTTCCTCAGAGAAGCATTTCCAGGCCCTGCTATAATTCTGTTGAGAGAAGGAGGCGAGTGGGCAGATGCTGGTAGCTTGTGATGGTCCCACTGGCCTGGGGATTGGCTGGCAGGCCAGCACAGGGGTGCAGGGGAGGTGCCTTACTGGTGGCACTGCTTAACAGATGCAGAGCAATTCTCCCCACAGATTTACTGTCTCTGAACAGAGGTGCCAGCCAGGTAAAAGGGATGTGCAGTGCCCAGTGCTTTGCAGCAATCTGATGCCAGCTGCTTGAACTGGAGCTGTATTGTCCTCAGCTTCCACTTTGGCTCTTACTGGTAGAGACTGCAGCATGACAGAGACTCTCTTCACTTTGTTCTCCATCTGATTTCCTTTCTATGACCATTTCTTCTTTCCTCATCTTCTCCCTACCTCTCTTATATCATTCCTGTTTCATCTTATGCTGAGTGAACTTACCAGTGGCTATACAGACATTTAGACATCATTTAGACATCTGGGCAGTGTCTTCACAGCTAAGGTTGCTTGGACTCCTGGAGATCTTTCCCTTCCTAGTGAAAAGTTTGAACATCTTATATTAATTTTGGATTATATAACAGTACTAAATACTTCACCTGAGCTTAACACCTCCATCAGATGTTCTCTGACTATTTTCAGAGGGGATGGCAGGACTTCTATAATTTCTGTTCTTCCTAATACACAGCTGAACTGAGGCAACACCATGCAATTTGTTCATTCCATTAAGCAGTTCATCCAAGACCACACTGGATTTCAGAATCTGTATCGCCTGTCAAGTTGCAATAAGATGACAGTGCTACAAAGTGGCATTATCATCTCTCTTCTTTCAAAATAGCCTAATGAAAAGTGTGCAAATGTTTGACTTTCACATGAATTGCGTGATCCTGAGGTAATTAGATTAAGAGAAAAGTCACCATTCTGAAAGGGAAAAAGTCTTCACACACTCACATCCACCAGCACAAACTTGTCTTACCTCTTCAGTAGCACTGAAGCATGATGCCACCAAAGCTTTGTGCCAATAAATATCCCCAGGATAAGGCTGCTTACAAGTCCCCCATTCATGAAGTTCTCTAAATATTCGCTGTCATGTGCGATATTTCAAAGGCATAACAGTAAGAAAATGTGTGCTATTTTACAAGGGTGAGCTAAATGCATTTCTTCTGCCCTGTGCTTGAGATGAAAAGAAACCAGGCAATTAAATAAGGAAGTCTGGGGCCTTTTTATGGCATCGTATGTGACCGCAAAAGGGAGGATGGTAATTGCCACTGGTGTGTGATATCCTTTAGCAACCTGGCTCAGAAAATATCTCTGCGTCCTAGACTGCTGGTGTTTTATAAAGCCTGCAGGCATATCAGTCTTCAATAAGAGAGCTCACCCCATTAAAGCATTTAAAATTAATTTTAATCTAGGGAATTCAACTCCTGTCTTTAAACTTTTACAAACAAGTTTAAAGCTGACGTGTCATAAATTCATAGTGGTCTGTAGAGGTTTTTTTATAAGCTGAACAAAGCATAACAATTACATAGGGAATTCAGCAAAGCCTAGTTGGTGTGTATAGATAACTCAGAGAGGAGTTCTTTCTACTTTTCATAACAGCTACTGTATGTATAAAGTCTACAAGAAAATGTCACTGTGATAACAACGATCCCTTAAGTCAGGCGTGTTATAATGAGAAGACAGTGCTGCCCCTTTATCTATGGCACAATAAAAGAGCAAAGTAGAGATCCTGTCCCATAGCTTGGACCCTGTAATACAGGTGCAGTTTGCCATATAGCACATTGATTACATTTGTCCTGTTCTGCTGCAAACCATGGAAAATACTTTTGTTTGACTTCATTTGCTCCTTCCCTCTGAAGGGTTCAAACAAATGCACATTCATTGCTTTAAGATGAAAAAACACTGAATTCCAGCTCTTGCCCATTTCACTCTACCATCCCAAGATATTGTACTGGCAGTGGCTAACATGCAGTCACTACTTAACTGACCAGGGTTTGGCTTCTAGACTGGTCCAATTGTCTTCCTCTCGGGCCTCATGCAGTAAAGCAATGTTGACTCCTGCCTCTTCTTTGTCAAAGACTCTGATCTTCACCTGTTATGCTTCAAACAAGTAGTAAGTGCTTGCGGTGCTGCTGTTCCACTGCACTCAGACACTGTAATGGTACTGAAACTCTTTCCTGGAGCTGGTACACTGACACTGCTGCTTATTGAGCAGCCCCCTGTGGCCCTGCTGTGCTGCTGTGTTCTTTGGCTGCTGTGCCCTGCTCCAATCCCAAAGGCAGCAGCTCCTTTGCACCAACAAGTCTCAGGCTGAAGCACCAACTGCCTGTGGGATGCTGTTTGCCATCCCGTCAGGTTTGCTGACCCAACCCTCTTCAGGGTTACACTTCAGACCTGAAAAGTGAAAAGATCCAAGCTAATATCCCCCCAGTCCTGCCCTAACAGTAGTGGTGGTGTTTTTTTAAATGGGAACACTTCTTTGATCCTACGAAGGAGCAGCTGAGATGAAAGAATATGAGACTGTCTTAAACCTGCTTCCCTGGAGAAATCCTAAGTGAACCCTTATGTTCATTTATTTTCTGTTGGTATTTACATGCTGACTCCAGTCATAATTAATCTGCAAGTTCCTTAGGGCAGAGACTAGCCTTTTGTTTGGTGTTAATTAGCAGTTTATGCAACAAGGCCTCTGTGACTTGACTTCTAAGTGACACAAAAATCAATGTGTTATGTTTTTCAGGTTTGGGGGAGGTTCTGGCAGTCTTCACACAGAGAAGATTGACATTTGGTTGAGGATCATAATATGTGCACATTAGTGGAATGATGCTGCTAAATGATAAGCAGTTATGATTCATTTGATGAAGACTTGAATGATGGCATTAGGATTTTGAGTTGGTGGTCTACTGTGGTCTAGTCACCCTTATCTCTGCAGGCTTTATTTCAGGCTGTCTGCACAGTCAGTAAAGGAACAATGCATGGATTTGCTTCCAGTTCATATATGCAGTGTTTTCTGGAGTGGTTAGGGTTGGAAACATATTTATTCTCCTATGTTAAGGCTTGGATTCCTTGGGGATTCCAATGGGCTGCTAACTGTGTAATGGCTGCCAGGAGCTGCTACTGACCAAGTGTCTGCACTCTTCTGGCTCTGCTCTCCAGGTCAGCTAGGAAACAGTAAATATTTTCCACAAAATTTTACTAAGGAGCTATAAAAACTTCTCTGAGGGGAAAAATAAATAAAATAGGGTATATTTCAAATTTTCAATGCAACACTAAAAGCACTTGATTCTGAACAAAATATTCAGTTTCAGCTGTTTAACTGGTCCCTAAAAAAAAGTGAAAGAAGGAAATATGCTACATGAAAGGGTATTTTTTTTTGAAGGCAGTTTTTCATTAAAACTTTTAAATCATCTGTATTTGTGACAAATAGAACACACATGGGGATTTAAGATATTGTTTGTGTAATATGTCAGCAAAAGAAATTTAGAGCTTTTTCCAAGCATCAGAAAAATGTTAGGAGTTTTCAAGCTGTTACCAGTCTTATTAATCACCCTGCGTTTTAAAGTATGTATTTCTAATCAAGCTAAACAATTAAATTGAAGTTAAGGCCAAAGTTTGCCTGTGAATATGCATATGCAATATCCATTTAAGTCAATGTGAGGATGAAATTTAGCTCATAAGCCTTTTAACTGATAAAGTCCTAAAATAGCTTTACAGGCAAGAATTTCCTGGCAAGACTAGAGTTTTGTAAATCTAAAAGCATGCAATCATATTTCAATGTAAAATAGCATATAAATATCAAGCCACATCTTGAATTATAGCCAAATGCAACACTACATCAAGCATAGCTCAGAAGTGCTATGTACAAAATTATTGCTGTGTCAGGTTTCTGCATGGGTGCATAATAAATACAGAAATTTGCACATATATACATATCATTTGAAAAAATTGAAAGAGGCAGTTGTCCTCTTTGTCTCAGTTATAAGCTCTTTTGCTAAAAGGAATGTAACATTTAGCTTTTAAAATCAGAACAGGATGTAAGTGGACAGTATTTCAAGGAGAGTGTTATGTCTGAGGCTTACGGCCACTGTGTAGTGCTATATCCCTCCTGGGGTCACATGCAGCACAGTCAGTGGCTTTCTCAGAGTCAAGAAGAGTACTTATGAGTTTAAGTAGCACAGACATTTTTATAAAAGCCTTTCATCCCTGCCTGCCCTCCTCCCACCTGCAATCTGCATAAGTCTCAAAACCCAGTGAGAAAATGTAATACATTAGAAAGTAATAGTACAATTAATCTTTCTCAGAAACTTTTCCATTCCTGTTTGGTTATTCCACTCCACCTATGCATTTCCATCCTATTTTAACATTTATCCATCCTAGTTTAACTATAACTTTTCATTTGCTCTCCCAAATGTGAAATTCAGTGTTATGCATTGCTGGAGCTCCGGCCCGGAGGAAAAGTTAGAGGATTTGCAAATGAAGGCTTAGTGATCCATGCAATAGACAAAGCAGAAGTCAAGTTGGGAAGTAACACTGAGGAAGATGTTATCATAATGATGCCTTGGAGTGGATACCTAGAACAGAGGCTAGGCAGAGTTAAGAGACTGAAGTGGGAATTTATTAAAGGCTTTCAGTTGATAACACCTTGGACTGTCAAAAGCCTCCCAGAGGCCACACCCAGGATGAATGATGCTCACAGGTTTTTCAGACAGATGTAAGTTTGGTCTATTTCCATATCAGGGGTTAATTGCCTCAGGTTGTAGGCACACAGTTTGTGGTAATTGGGAGTGGGGCTGTGGCTGAGCCTCATCCCCAATGGGCCACAGCTGTGAGCAGCAGGTGAGCAGCACTGACAGCAATGAGCCTTGGAGGGCCAGGGGCACTGACCAACCACCAAAGGGAGCAGAGGGCACACAGGTGCCATGCATCAGCATGAGGGTATAAAAGATTGCACTGGAGCACAATGAAGGACTGATGCTTGAAATCTTCTCTGATGCCAATTACACTCTCCACTGTGATGTCAGGTAATGAAGTCATAGTCCCCTGGTTTGCTTTCATCTCCCCAATTCACTTTTGTTTATACTTTTCAGACCTGGGGCAGTAGGTGTCCTTGGTTCTTAAGGCTGGAAGGATTGTTTTGTCTGACCAAAGTGTGAAGAGAGCTGTTTAACACACTATATGGAATCCAGAGTTATACACTAATGCGGTACAGGGTCTGAAAAAACATGAAAGCTAAAAATTTAAAGCATCAATAATGATAAGTCAAAGCCATCTCTGCAGCCCACTGTTAACAGATGTCGGTGCCTCTTGCTGTGGCCAGAGAAGGAGACTTGGAGACAGCCAGGATAATAACAGCCTGGACTACTGCTTTATTTGTAAGAATGGAAAACAGAAGGTACAAGACCAAATGGGAATGGGCTCTGAGGCTGAAGAGAGAGATGATGGTAGAGTGCCTACAGGTAAATGAGCTTTCTTTCCTTCTCTCAGTATATAGTTATTTTCACACTGGGCAAGTGCATGTAAGACCACTGAAAGAACTCACTATGTCCACAATTCAGCAGTTAAGAGTCCTGGAGAGAGAAAAGGACAATGACAAGAGACATGAGTGGGACCTTTCTGAGCTGTAACTAACTAGGAAAGAGAGGCATAAGTGAGGAGATCTAAATAAGCAATTTCAACTCTGATGCTCAGTGAACACCTTCAGTTTGAGCCCACCTTGGGTGTTGAAGTCCCTCAGAGTACTGCTGAAACTTCTCAGACAGTTCAAAGCTAGTGACAGCTACCTCGTGCCAACGGAGCAGTGCTTATTCTCTCCGATGGAGCAGCTGCAGACAGCAGTAAGATATGCTCTTTGCCCTCTCACATGGATGAGCAAACAGTCCTTGGAAGCAGCAGGGCAGGGAGTGGAGTCTAATCACACCAGCCATCCTCAGCCATGCCATCCCCCTTGGTAAACCAGAGCCCATAATGCTGCCTGTGGGGAAACAGCATCTTTTTACTGAAATATGACTTCTTGTGAGCTCACTTTGTGGATTAATACCTTCTTATAACAGAAGGCGGCCCAAGTTGCCGTTCTAGATGCAACAGTTCTCAAGACACCTACTGCTAGCCTTTCCATCAAATGGTAGGAAAAAAATATAATTAATTCCCATAATTCCTGCTGTTTATTTCTAAAAGCAATAGTACCAAAAAAACCTATTTTTCAGTGAAAATTAAGTTACAGCAGATTTCCATTTGTGGATGACTTAGATTACTATCTCTCAGAGGAGAATGGTTTTTGCATTCCTACTTTTGTAAAACAAAATGCACCGATGAGCCAAGAGGCTTAAAACATACAGAAGAATACTGATTTTTTTTTCTGTTTTTCTCTTTGAAGTAGTATCATCTTCTTGAAACAGCTTCTAGCAAACACACTGGTCACAGTTGCATTCCCTCTTCCATACCCTCTCATCTATTCTAGCATTGTGTTCACAACACTGAACTTCCTTAAACAAATGGAATTCTTTTTATGGAAAAACTGAAACTTCTTATATATTGATTAGTAAGTCAGTTAAATTGGAAATTTTTCTGCCAACTGTATTATTTAAATACATGGCATGGAGGCTTTGCTTCATCTTTCACCACTGTTTGTTTAAGAATGGCTTATTCTGTCAGTTCCACTGAGGCTTTCTTGTCTAACTCCAGTGAAAGTGAGAAAAAACCCCACAGGCTTACTGAGTCTGAATGCTTGTGCAAACAATGCAACCCTAGATGAGGATTCATGCCATTTATAACTATACATCTATAATGTATACAAACAGAGAAAAATATGCACAGTAATCTTTTAAAAAGGGCTGGGGTAAAATTGCATTTCAGTAAAGTCCAGGTTAAAAAAGCCTGACTTAATAAAACTTGTTTTGATAACATTCAGCATTAATATTTTCATTGCTATGCATATTTTGAAAAGAATTTTCAGGAGGTCTAATAATTAAAGTCACTCTAGAGCCCTTGCATGCAAGCCCCAAACCAAGCAATGCATCTCTCCCATGAATGACTTGGGGCATTCATAGGTTTGTCACTGTTATGCAGACATCCTCATACAGCTACTGATATCCTCCAGTGTTTAAAAAAACATGCAAATGTTTCTGAGAAGGACACTTTCTGGTGGCATGCTCAGTTGTGTCCCTTCTCTCACCATTCTTTAAGAATCTAGCTTGATCAATCCATTGGCTCAGGTTGCAAAGCTGGTTTAAGAGTTCTTCCTTTCCCCACCTTTGGCTGCTCACCATTATTGCTGAACTGCCCCCTTGGCAGTGCTGAAGCAACAGTTACATCACTGAAATAACCTAAGAGTTATTTTCAGAAAGCTTTATATATTAGTGGGGTTTTCTTTGTTGTTTTAGGTTTTTAAACCCAGTTAGGTGGCTGGCTCACCACCATAGAATTAAACCAGCACAGCTGAGGAAGTGATAGGTTAGAACTATGGGGCAAGAATAACCAGCAAATGCAGGAACCTCTTAAATCAGCTGCCACCTGAAAAAAAGTTCCTATAGCTACATCGTTGTGTGATGTGCTGGGGGAGTAGAAGAGTATTTTTATGAATATAACTGCAGTGATTCATGTGTTTGGTGTTCTGGAATGTGTTGAGCATATGGTACTGCAGGCTTTATGTAAGTGACCTTGCAAGTTTGTATTTTTAAATCTATTATGGAGCAACTAATGAATAGGTTCTGATTTCTCCTTCCTACTGGGATGAATCCTGAACTTCTGGTAAGCATACTCTTTGGGGCAGAGCCCCCAACTACTCCTGTAGGACTAGCATTTCTTTCATCCCAATGGAAAGAGGAGCTTTCCACAACATCTCCTAGGAGATTTTTGCTCTTTGCATATGTTATCTTGTTGTTTTGTTGAGGTTTTTTGTTTTTTTTTTCCTGTGGGAAGAAATTATATGAGCCATGTTAGCAATAAAGAGATATACTATATACAAAGTCTTAACATTTTCCAACAGCACAAATAAGCTAGGAATCATCCAACTCTTCTTGTTCCTTGACAGATATAAGACTGTGACGATACAGTGAGTGACAGGCTGCCAGGGAGCATTACTCACCCCAGGCAGTCCCTCACCCTTGGTGCTGTGCTGGTGGATATCTCCACTGTGGTCTTTTTGGCCAGGCCTCCTGTGGGTGATGTGAGGGAGAAAAGAACTTGGTCTGGAGTTATCACTCAGCTTGTTGACCAGCTCAATAAAACCCTCACACCCAGGCCACATTTTTTACACAGTAATAGGGCTGACACCCAAGGCCCAGCCTAATCTTTCTTCTGAGTTTTAGTTTAGCAGCAGATACCGATTGTGCCATGGCACAAAGCATGGGGTACATTAAGGTGCTAATGACATACTATAGACAAATACATTCCTCTGTATTGCACTGAAATTCCTTGGCTAGGTGCTTAATGATTATGTACTGTGCTTGAATGGCTTATAAACAATGTCCTAAAAGTGTGATAATGCTATTTTTTTCATTACAAATAATTAATTCTAAATATTACATCAAATGGTGTTGAAGTCTTTTAAGTAAAAGGCCTCAGTTAGCACTTTGTGGAGTTCTGGTCTGCCTTTGGTGACACATATGGTCTGCAGGGCCTCAGATGCAGAAATTGATCAGAATAGCTCTTTCAAACTAATTATTCTGCTGAGCCATTCTTCAGGCACTCATCCAAAATGTAAATGAGCATGTTCCAGAATAATTACTCAAAAAGCAGGGTAAATATCCCAAAATGAAATAATTTCTGTTCCAAATTAGGCTCTCTTTATAGAGGAGTCATTCGGTAATATTGGAATAGCAAGGAAGTATGGAGAGTGTGAAGATTTTGATTACTCATATTATTCTGCTGTCAGTAACTTCTCCAAAAAGTCATAGATTTCTACATTTGTAAAGCCATTTAGAGTGTGTGAGGTTGCTACAAGCACATCTACAAAGCTAGATGGTTATGTCAGATATATTTGTACCGAGTAAAAAATATATTGAGTTTGAGTTCCCAGTTTGCATATTTACTATGGAGATAAGGCTTTTTAATAGTTTGAGTACAGCACATCCAATGTAATTGACTAGTTTACTTGCTTGAATGATAAATTGACTACGGCCCCATTTAGTTGCAGGTCTATTTTTGTGGCAGAGTGCGTTCCCATGTTGTATCTCCCCATCCGTATGCTCTCCCATTGTACAGCTGCACAATGAACCAAGATGAGAAACTGGTAACCCAGAAAAACACTCATAAAGACCACACCTTTTTAATCTGTATTAATTCCTCACTCCACTTTGGGAGCCTTGTTTGGAGCCTCACACAGTTGTACGACACGTGGGGTACAATGGGAAACAAAAGGCAGATTGGCAATAGCAGCCCATCTTCGTTCTATTTTGTTGGAGCTTTCCACTGCTTTATGTAAGTGTAGAAAACTTTCTGCAGTTAAAGGTGGTAATGAATAATTTCCAAATCAAAGATGAGTGTGTTAGCGTGTGGGTATATCCAGTGGCTGTCAATCAGTCCAAAGGCACAGTTGTGAAACAGGTTCATATTCCTTCAGCACCTTTCAGTATATATATTAATTAGTGTTGTATTCTAAATTATGTTAGCTTTAACTTTTTTTTCTTATAAGACACTATGCTAACTTCTCAATATTCTAGTTTCTTTTCCCAAAGGCCTCTCAGAATTTGGTTCAGGTCTCTACAAGTAGCATGGCCGGCTTGAAATTATAGCACCTCAGTTCTAATTATTTGCATGCAAAATTAAAATGCAAGAGGATAATTATGCCAAAAATGTTCTCTTGTCTAGACAAAACCTTTTAAGGTTGTCAGGATGGGGGAAGGCTTCTGAATTTGTCTCCAAGAAATTCTGCACTCCTACCATGCAGAACAAGCACCCTGAGGACAGTGCCTCGGAGACAAGGCAGACCTAATGATTATCCCCGCACACACGCTAAGAACATTGGTTTTTGATAGTGTCAGGCTGACTACTCACATGTAAGGCCAACGTGTTCTGGCTTGTGCTGGCTTTACTTCACACCTGATTTTTGCATCAAAAATGACTGTTGATTAGGAATCCATCTTCTTCAACCAGGCCAAATATTTTAATTGAAAACCAGTCTAGAAATACATGGATATATGTCCAGCCCCACTGTAAATCTAATCTTCAGAGAAGCCTTTAAGATAGAACAGTCAGCTGTGAAAAGAACCCTGAAAATGTCTTCTCAAAGGCATCTGGCTAATTAAGGAGCTGAAATTCAAGCAGCTACAACCTTAGGAAGTGTTTTGTGAATGTCGGTGCACATCTTTGTGCATGTGCCAAATTTTTGAATGTATAACTCTTCCAGTGCCAGGGATATGAATGTGAAAATGTCGAATAAGTAAGCCTTGAGCCAAGCAGAAATGAGGCAACCAAAAAATCTGGCTAACCCATGACACTTTCAGATATTTCTCTCCAGAAGACATCTATAAGCCACTATATTTTAGGACCAAGGCTTTTTATTGTTCCTAAAGTGTTAGCAGGAAGACCACAGTAAAAAGCCAGGGCCAATAAATCATTATGAAAAATCGTTACTGAGCAGATACAAAAGCCAAATTAAAAATAGAACCATCATCACTTTATTAACAGTCATATTTTTTAAAATGCCCATAGGACCGTGCTCCTCTTACTTTTGCCCTAGGACTGAATCCTGGTTCTGCACAGAGTTGTCCCCAGGCAAGCACACACAAACACATACAGATGACTTTATTTTAATATGTACACACACCCTGAACAGCAGAAACTGTACATGCCATATCTTGTGACATATATGCTGTCCACAGACTTGAGCAGAGTGCCCAGGGATGTGAGCACAGGCTGTGCAGTTACTGTCATGGCTATGAGATACCTGAGCTGGGTCAGTGATGGTGGCTGTGGTCCAACCTGGCTGTGAGACACCATGGGCTGGGTCAGTGATGGTGGCTGTGGTCCAGCCATGGTTGTGAGATACCCTGGGTCAGTGATGGTGGCTGTGGTCCAACCTGGCTGTGAGACACCATGGACTGGGTCAGTGATGGTGGCTGTGGTCCAACCTGGCTGTGAGACACCATGAGCTGGGTCAGTGATGGTGGCTGTGGTCCAACCTGGCTGTGAGACACCATGAGCTGGGTCAGTGATGGTGGCTGTGGTCCAGGGTGCAGGGTCATACACCTGACCCAGCAGCAGGTGCTGCTGCTCTGTGAGCCCCTGTGGACACACAATGTGAACACACACAATGACAACTGAGTAACTAAATAATTGGCTCCTTTCCAACTAATGAATGCAAATACCAGCTGTAGCCTGAAGTAGGAGAGTAACCATGGCACTGGCCTCTGCATGCATCATGTTGGCTTGTCCAGGCAAAACATTATCTGGGTACAAACACAGGGCTGACAATTTCTGATCTTTAAATCATACCAGAAGACTTTGGTCCTGCTGTCTCAAGGTAGGGAGCTCTTGAAGGGAAAAGATAACCCTCTGGCCACATGGCACTTTGAGAGCATGAACTTTTTGACAGCTGTCTGAATGTGACCCAAAGTGATGAGACATGAGATTATCTAGTAGAGAAGACTCCATTCTGATGAGAATTAGGTAGAATTTGGTGTTAAATTCCTCCTATGGGGATGATACATCAGTAATAGTAGACAAAAAGACAGAGATTGTACCTAGGAATCAAGGATTTCCCAGACAGACGGTGAAAGGGGGCTGGAAGACAGAGGTAATAATTGCTATTATTTATCTAACCTGTTTCTTGCAACAATAAGTGGGTCTTACTGTTATCTCAAAGTTGCTGTGCTAATCGTTGTTACACTTTCACAAAACTGGTCAAGAGTAAACATTGTTTACTGCTCTGTGATAGGAGTCACAAGGAGGCACTATCACAAGTTGGGCTAAGATGTAAGGCAACTTCCAAAAATTCAAATGTATATGACCAAGCCTGCAACTTTAGATTGTCATTTAGGTACTGCCTTGACCTGAAAGCATGGAGTGCTTTGTTCCTGTTTCCAGTACAATTTCTTCATGTCAACACATGGCTATTTTATTTAAAACATTAAACTAAAGGTAGGAAGATACTAGAATCTACAGATACTCTCTTGTGCCTTCAACAATAGGCCAAAGAGTAATTCTTCTGTCTGTATTTCATATTTCATACTTGTCTCTAGTCCTTCCATTTCTGTGGTAGCCCCTGCTTCCCCCTCCACAGTGTGGTGAAGGAAAGGCAGACTGGGGTCTTTTGTGGAGACCAGTAGCAACAAATTCTGAAAAAAAAAAAAACCAAACCCTAAAGTAATCTGACAGAATCACAACTTGGCTTAGGGAGCTGAGAAAGGATAGACCTTTTTTGCCCCCTGCCCTCACACACATTTGGCAGGACAAAAGTCTTCTTAGCCTAAGGCCCAAGCAACTGGTGGGAAAGGCTAGGGGAGGAGTTGGACTGTAGAAATGATTGCAGTTCACTTGCCTAGACAAACACATAAAAATGAAATGGGAGAGTCAACTGTGCTGATGGAAAGGCTGTAGAGAAATCCAGAAATACTGGTATGATAGCAGGATTTTCCCAGCATTAACTGTCCCCAAGCAGGTATGTCATAACAAAAATCAGGTGAAAGTTTAACTACATCAAAAGCTGAAGCAGAGGACAAGTTCCATGACACAGTCATCTCAGAAATTCTGCCTACCAGCACTTGCAAGGACAAATATGAGCTTGGGATGCTTAAGACATACCATCATTTGTCTACCTTTGAATTTGCTTTATCCCTTCCCTTCAGTCCTGTTGGAGTAGGTGCGGCACAAACTTCCTAGAATTCCTTGAGGAAAGAAGACGTCACAAGTGTTTGTGCAGCTTGCAAGGGGGAACACATGGTAAGGTGGGAAGATGGAGCACAGCCACCTGAGGAGTACTTTTGCAGGTGCTGTACAGGCAGTATCACATCACTGCCAGAGCAGCACGTGCCTCAGGGCAGTCTAGCTCAGGCCCTTTATCAGAGTCCCTTCCACCAGCCTTCTTCCCTTGCCCTCCATGGGGGATGAAGAGCCCTGGCTCTGCAGGGATGACCTCGAGGAGCAGTCTGGAGATGATATCAAATTGTGTTGCTTCTGCTTTCTCTCACAGCTGTTGTGCCTTGTGCCTCTGCTTGCTTCCAAGCCAGCAGCAGCCTCACCTGTTGTCAGCATTAAGGCTCTCAAGCTCTTTAAGCTCTTTGCTGAAAGATGCTCCCCAAGTGTCAGATCCAATCGTGCCTAAGCCACACTAGTGAAGGTGCAACCCCAATAATAGTATGCAGAAATTATGCTGAAGTGATAAATACTTGAATGATTATTCATTGGACATATGATTTGCTCTGATAAACTAAATTAGAATAGCACTGCTATCTTCATTCAGGCTCTGAAAGCAAGTAAGCTGATTGCTGCAGCATCTAAATGCTGTCCCATGGCCAGCCCTCCCTGGGTTTCAGGGAGCTCTGTCCATTTGTCCTGCCTTCTGACTGCACTGCTGACACCTAGGCAGAACCGTTTCCTGGGATTTTCTGGAGATAGACCCTAGGATCTGTCATTTCTAGACTGTAAAGTAACCCAGTGTCCAATGGAACCTGTAACCAAACATACTCTCAGCAGTAATGTGTTTGCTAAAGTTCTCCAAACAGTGTTACTGCAGGTATTTTCTCTGTACACTGTGCTATCAGTGGGCATCTCCCACAAAGCCAATAGAGACCTGGTAAGTGCAATGACTCTGCTAATGACTGATCAATGGAAGTGAGTTATAAGGAGTTATAATGGCACCACCCTTTCAGAAAACAGCAGCAGCAAATATGGCTCTTGCTTTCTGACACCTCACTGTGTGGATCCTCCTAACTACTGAGATTGGCAGGGAATTGAATCACATCATTAGCTGGACTACAAGATCACCTCTTCCTTCACTAGTTGTAGCAGCCTCAAGTCTCAAACTTCTGTAAAAACAAGGGAAGATCCTTGAAGGCCAAGCAGTGAGCAGTTAAAATGCTGCAATGTACGTGTGCATTTAAATATGTATGTGTGTGTATGAAAATGTGCCTGTGGTAGGGACAATTATATCAGCACAGTAACAGGAAAATAGATGGCCTTTATTGTTTGAGTACAAGCAGTTCTTTAAGTACTAGCACAGTTGTGTAACAGCACGGAAATTTAAAGCTGAGCTCTGTTTGCTCTAACCAATGCAAGGCTGGCACCCTGTCAGTTGTGACTCAAGAGCACATTGTAGCACTCCAGCCCCATTGAGCTGTGCGTCACAAGGAGAATTATTTCGTACTGCCTTCTCTTACTTATAGACATAGCAGAGCACAAGCAGCAGAATGGATTTTTATTTTTTTTCTGGTGAGTTGTGGGTTTCTACTTGCTTTCATGGGATGCTTTGCAGTTGGATGACCGCCAGACTGGCTTTCTTACAAGATCACCTTACCTGAGTAACAGTGCTGTTTCTAGACAGGAAATATGCTTTACACAGTACTCTCTACTATAAGCATTGGTGAGATAATGAGGTCGTAGAAATAAAAAAAAAATAGAGATTTAAGGATTTTAACTTCACTGATGGCCAATGTGAAGAAAATAACTCCCCCTGTTTTTCTCTCTACTTTTCTGCAGAGAGGTCTGCAGTCACTCTTAGTGAAGACCACTGAACAAGCAATAGAACTGAAGCAGTTGTCATTTCATCCTCATTTTACCTCTGTGCAGTATTATTGTCCAGTCCTTTATAAAGCTTTATGATAGTCCAAAACTTGCAACACTAGCAGTTTACACTGTTGTGTTTGGCGTTTATTTTTGTCAGATTCTATTTAAATCTTTATTTTCAGAATTTGCAAGCATCTCATGTTAACTTCTGTCCTGAATAGCAAATGTTTTTCATTCATTCACGTATTGTCATAATTTTAAAATATCTTTTCCTCTCTGATGTTGTGACATACAATACTCATGTACATCATAACTCACTGCTTTATCTGGTGTTCAGTTTAGAAAACAGTTAACCCTTTTTTCCCCTCAAGAGTAGCTGAGTAGGTATCCTCCTTTCTTCTCCCTTTGTTCTGACAAAGGCTCTTTCCCTTCAGTGTATCTCCCTTCTCTGCTAGATGGGAAGAAGAAGATGGGAAAAAGAAGATGGGAAAGAAAGAAAAACTTTGTGACTTCTCTCTTGCTTAAGTACTTGAAGCAACATTCTGTGGGCAGTGATTTCTGTAACCCTGTGTAATCATTCACCAGGTTCCACTTCACCTAGGGAAATCTTCCAAACAGCAACAGAAGGAGGCATGCCAAACTACAGAGCTTGTCATGGGCATCAAGAAACAAGCAGTCTTATCTGAAAGTGCTTTTAACTAAATGTTAGCCTCCTTCTGTTTTCAAATTCATTATGCTTAATTGCCCACATTTATACAGAAATCTTATTCTCTGAAGGCCTGAAATCTTAAATCTCCTTAAAGTAGACCTACATGCAAAAGGGACAGGTGTTACCTTTGACAGTGGAATTTCTGGATCGTTTGGGTGCTTTAGATATTTTTGTGTAAGCTTTACAGTTATAAAGGAGGTTACACTCTACTTCAGGTTGTCAACAGTACAGAAGAACAACAAGGCTAAGACAAAAAACATACTTTTAAGTACTTTGGAAAACACTGAAAGAACTGGACATTTTCAGTGTGCCACACTGTTTTTGAATGTTTTTCTGATGCACTGCATTATAGTCCCAAGTAAGTAATACTACAGGTAAATGATGCCAGAAATTAAAGTCAGATTTCTTATGGGAAAGTTTGATAAACATGGATTATTTGCGCTACCAATCCCACAGAATTATGTTTCAGAGGATATTTTAAAAACTCACTTAAAATAATTTTAAGTGGTTGTTACCATCTGTAGTAATATGCAAGAATCTCAGTCACAAAACAGCCTGAAACTTATTAAGATTTCAGTAAATTGACTTCAGCTGAAGACTGTTTGAATCTTGGCTTTGACTTGCATTTAGAAATAGATTTAGCTGGGAAGTGGCCATTGTCCCAGCTGCACACTGCTCAAAGTTCAACCATAATAACAAAGAAGTTTACATGGTTTTGACATCCAACCCTCTAGTGCTGTAATTTCCAGCATGATATATAACTGTATGATTAGCATTCACGTGCCCCCACTGGTGCCCACCAGTTTCTGTTTATGGCTGTAGGACCAACTGCAAACAGAGGTAATTCAGACCTCTGTCCTGCTCAGCCACTGCTGGGAGGTGGATGGGGTAGTTGTGAGTGCTGCCTCAGCTATCCCAGCTCACCTGGCCAGGGAGCACAAGCCTGAGCCTTCTTAGAAATTGTGTTGTAAGTTTGTGGGAACTGGAGGTGTCCATGTGTGTATCTGGAAGCTCCATTCAGAGATTATGAGTTCCCAGACAAGCAAGTAGGTAAGTCCTAATTGGACTGGAATTGGGGCTGGCAGTGTATTCCAGAGGCTTAATTGGTACAATTGTTGCATCAAAGATGCTGATACTAATACAAAACAAAACAAACAAGCTCCCCAAAAAACCAAGAAGAAAAGTAAGAAAAAACCAGTGAAATATTTGAACACAATTGATGATACAGGCGACTCAGGTGCTTCTTCTGCTTCTTTTTCCTTTTCCTAGAGAGTCCTGTTAAGGCTGTAAGATAGCTCCGGGCTATGCCCTTTCAAATCACACCTACCAGTCATTCCTTCCTCACTTACTCATTGTCTCATCACTCATCTGCTCCCATCTATCCATTTGCTAATGTCATTCACTATCTACTTCAAAATTATCTTTCATCCACTTACTTAATGAAAGATTCAGATAGCTCAAGGAGTTTTATTTTCTGTTTTAAACTTATTTTTCCTGCACTCCGGCAGACTTCCTCTCAGAAATGAATGTGCAGAAACCTGAGGAACTTGGAAGGAGCTTACTCCTAGCACGGTTTTCATTCCCCAGAAATGCCTCAGGGCACAGAGCTTTTGACCTTCTCTATTTTCCTCCCTGCTGCTGTTAGAACATAAGAAACTCCATAGGAGCAGGATGAACTTCTCTGCTTCCACGAGAAGCACTCGAGAATTTCTCACTCACCACATTTACAAAGCATGTGCTGAGCTCTGAAATGCACCAGACCTAATTTATCACTAAGGCTAGTCACAAAAATAAATCACAGCACTTTTTAATTAATCATGTTGGAGCTTAAACACTTTCTGCAGTGTACTCTGCTCTACATTATTTTATAGGCAAACCCCCCAAACCTTCAAATTGAAACATTTTAGACTTTGAAATCCAACATCAACATTTTTGATGATCAGGGCTCCAAATTATCTCTTATCACAAAGAAATTTCTAGTACTCAACTTACTCCACAATTCCAAAACTTTAGATAATACTTCAGTTTACAGAGCTTTGTAAATTTACACTTCTCTTAAACATTATACATTTTTCTTAGATATAGAAGGTTCTCCAGTTTTATTAGAAGTATCCTAGCCATTATAATTATTAAAAATGCTGAATGCTTTAAAATAGACATAAATGCAAAGAGCTACAAATTTATCACAAGTAAAATTTGATGTTTAAGCCAACCTCATTAATTTTTTCTTAATTCTTGACTGCTGTGTTTGGAAACACTATATAAAAAACTCATTAAAATGTTACCTTTTTCTTCTAACAACTTTGAAATCTAACTTCTTTTTTTGTGGTTCTAAGTACAAAAACACCTTTCAAATCTGTGAAAATCTCAGTTGTAACTCACCTTTGTTCACCTCATTTCCTAGTGAGTTTAAAAATTATTTTTCATATCTTGCTTCCGGAGGACTTACCTGAATAAAATAAACAGGTCAGTAAAAATATCACTTGATAGAGTATTTGAGCTCCAAGAGAAATTTTCTTGGAGATTTAAGGAAGTGAGAGACAATCTTCTGATAATTTTATTTTGCTTTGCATATAAGGACTGCAGTAATATACCAGAACTAGAAAATCACAGGCTGAAACTTTGAGGCATTGAAAATTTTGAGTGAAATCGATCAGATATTGTCAGGAGCCCCAGCAGACAATGCCACAGGAGCCATGTAGGAGGCTGTGCAGGTGGGGAGCAGCATCCACCTGAACCTGGGCTCAGCACCTCAGCAGGGAGGGAGGGAGGTGATTTTTAGCTCTCCAGAGGAGCTCCTGGCTGCTGGGGAGAGCTGGAGCCGGAGCCTTGGCTCTGCTCCCTGGCTGGACTCACACAAAGAGCCCAGAGGGCTCTGCCAGCTCCCCGCTGGTGTCTGGCTGCTGCCTGGCAGATGTAAACACTCCTTGGCTGGAGGGTGACCATGGTGTTCAAAGCCAACACACAGGCACACACAATGAATATTTTTACTCCCTCATATAAATTGTTAGACATTTGCTGCCAATTATTTGCTAGAAGTTAAGGCATAAAAGCTTTCTGCAGTCCTTTTCTAGCCTTATTCCTCCCCCTGTATTAAAAAAAAATTATCAATCTTCTTTTGATTCTGAGTATTTCACAGATATTAACGTAATACCTGGCTGCTGGTACTTTAAGTGACAGGAAGAAAATTTTTGTTTGCCCAGGCAAATGTTCTACCTCTCACACATGTCCTGTCAGCAAAAGGGGACCTGATCCCCTAAGGACAGGAGCTGTTCTGACCTCCCTGGTCTCAGCCCTCAGGTGAGCGTGGCTGACATTGTGCTGCTGCCAGAGCCTTGCCTGAGACAAGAACTGCAGGAACAGGGCAAAATTTGTCCAAAAATGAAGAGGCAAATACTCTCCTTTGGCATCTCTTTTGAGGCCAAAGGGCATTAGGCATTACATGAAATACAAAGTGCTGATTGATATTTTGCTGCTTCTACAGTTGTACATTAGCAGGGGCAGGAATCTGGCACTGATTCCACTTCCTACAGGAAACAGGGAAGAAACTCTTAATTTAATAAAACATCTCTCACTTACTACTGCCTTTCCTGGTTGAAAGAATCTCTTACACTCTGTCCTAGAAATACTTTTCTCTAAATACCCTTTCTAAAATCTAAATTATGATATTTTGATGGAGCTTCTATCTATTTCAGAAATCCAGTGACTTCAAGTTGGTCTTTTCCTTCCTGGCATTTGCACATCATGACAGTTACAGAAGTCTTAATTTTTGTTTTCTTTCCTAATTTTGCTGCCAACATTCTCAAATAAGGACAACAGATTTAGAAGGTCTACTTAGTATTTTGACATATTAATACACCTGTTATTTGAAGTTAAGGAGAGTAGGCTTTTGAATCATCAAGTCATTTGTAATTTCATATAAATAGCATCTTCATGGTCTGCAGAATTTATTTCAATTCATATTCTTTGTTGGGGATATTTTTGTTTTGTTTTTGTCTGAGATGGAAGGTGGCCTTTTCATTTTGTTTATAATACTACTGCTGTGAACTTACTACCAGCCAAGTACTAAAATTAAAACAATACACAAAACATGTACACAGAGCTCACTGCAAGGAGAATATTTGATTCCAAATCTGTGCAGACATGGAGAGGAAAAGGGATTTACATTTGCCAAGTTACTGTTGTGGCATAATGCTGTACACAGGTGTGCTCCCTAAATGCAGCCTGCCTTGAGGATGGGTTCAGCTGTCAGCACTCCAAGTGTATGTTTTCTCTAAGCAATACTGTATTTGGCTTGCATCAATGGCTATTGACCAATGTATTTAATCTTCATCACCTTGTGGTTGGGTTATAGATAAAACCTACTGCCAAAATGATCTTCCTACCGCTCCCACATAAATCCATGCCTCTATCTTGTGACTATTCCTGATTTTTACGCTATGATGTAATTTATTTTAAACTTGAAGATGCACATTTTACACCAAGAGCATCTGCTCAGTTTTGCTGCTGAAGTCTGTCACTGCAGCAGCAGGGAGCTCCATGAATTCACTGTGAAAAGGAGGGGTTAATACAATGGAACCAAACCCTTTATTAATTTAAGCTCCTGTATCAGTTTCTGGGCCTTTTATACTGCTTAGGCCTTTGCTGCCTGCCAACCATATCTCTAATTGAAGCTGGAAACATCAGAGGAGATGTCTGTAACCTCAGTGGCATTACTCTCAGCTGGTATGAGTGGAATGTTGGCTCTGCATGGGGAAACCATGGCTCTCCTTGGTAACTCCTGCTGATAAAGCCTGCATGAAATCCACGCACACATCTAATACGGAAATTTGGGTTTGGTTTGTTTGAACTGGAAACTATCACAGCTCGGTGATCTTTCATTTGTTTACCAACAAAAATGTAAATAGGGGGATTTGTGGGTCAATGCACAGCAGAAATGCTACCACCTGGTGCAAAATAAGTTGCAGAAACTTTTCTTTGCATTCTCTTCTGTCGTCTGAAGGAAATAAATAAATAAAATAAACAATTTATTTTTTTCACCAGCTGGTTTTCAAAGCACCTCCATATTTAAATGTGAACTATAGCCCTTTAACTAAGACATAAAATTCTTGATCATAAAAGCAAGAAATATAAGAAAATATATTCTATATTGGTGAAAAATGTTGTGTAAATTCATATGCTTTCTTTGGATGGTGGGTTACTATTTGCTTGTCAGTGACTGCTTAAGAGCTATGTACATACAATTTACTTCCACTGAAATCACCGTGAGACTTCCTTTACTTAATGATTAGATATTTGCAACATTTGTCTAAGTAATACATTAAATCTCTGCCTATTTTCTGCATGCATATATACATGATGTTGTGAAATAAATGTTTTCTGGGAATAAACCTGGAGTGGCCACACTATTTACAGATCATGAGGCTGCATTTTGTGAGAATGTACAAATAAGTATGACTGAAATCTATTACACAAATGATGGGTATGTGTTTCAGAGTTGTTTTTTTTTAATGTAGTTTTCTTTTTAATGCTTGCCATACATCTCTATCAGCAGATGGTGCAATGCGAAGTGGAACAACTGAGTTTTGTCTGAGATCTACTGTGGTTCCAGAGCTGTGTATCTGCATTGCATTTACAGAACAGAACAGCATATATGATAGACTAGAACATAACATTTAAGTTGGAAGGGACCTAAAGGATCTTGCAGTCCAACTGCCTAAAAACTTCAGGTCTGATCAAATACTAACTCCTGTTATTAAGGGCATTGTCCAAATGCCTCTTAGACACTGACAGGTTTGGGGCACCAACCAACACTCTAGGAAACCTGTTCCACAGTTTGACCACCCTCTTGGTAAAAAAATACTTCCTAATACTAAGTCAGAACCTAACCTGATGCAGCTTTGAGCCCTTCCCACACATCCAATCCAGGTAGAAGAGCTCAGCACCTCCCTCTCCCCCTCCTCAGGAAGCTGTGGAGAGCAATGAGGTCACCTGTCATCTTCATTTTCCCCAAACTAAACCCACCCAAAGTCCTCATCCACTCTTCACTGGACATTCTTTCCAGCCCTTTCACCATCTTTGTTGTCCTCCACTGGACACATTAGAGGACGTTCACATCCTTCTTAAATTGTGGAGCTCAGAACTACACATATATTCCAGGTGAGGCTCCACCAGTGCTGAGATCAGTGGGACAATCACTTGTTTTGTAATGACTATGTTTGATGCACCCAGAATGGGATTTGCTCACTTGACTGCCTAAGCTCCCTGATGACTCCCACTGAAACCATTGTCAACCAGCACCTCCAGATCCCTCTCTGCAGGACTGGTCTGCAGCCAGTCTTCTTCAAATTCATATCTTTGTGTGGCATTTCCAATCCTGTTTGCAGAATACAGCATTTAGACTTGCTCAATTTAATCCTAATTATCATTGTCCAATGATCCAGTCTATCTAGATCCCCTCTAAGTCCTCTTGTCCCTCAAGGGAGTCAACAGCACCTCCCAGTTTGGTATCATCAGCAAACTTGCTAACAGTGCATTCAATCCCGAATCCAGATTGTTGATAAACACATTGAACACAACTGGCTGTCACTGCTAGTGACCAGTCACCAGCAGAGTGATGGAGCCTCATTCCCTGCAACTCCTTGAGCCCTACTCTTCAGCCAGCTCCTCATGCTGCACACCACAAACCCATCCCAGAGCTGCACAACTTGTACAGAAAGATTACAGAAAGATGATGTGAAGGACAGTATCAAAGGCCTTACAAAAATCAAGATAAACTACATTCACCACCTTCCATCCATCCTCTAGATGAGCGAGCTTATTAGAGATAGATATCAACTTAGTTAAACAGGACTTTCCCTTTGAGAACCCACATTGCCTTGTGCTTGGCAATGACATTATTATTGAAATACCTTCCAGTAGTGCCCAGGAGGACAGTGAGGCTGGTGGCCCGTGGCACACACAGGGCAGGAGGCTGCTGCAGGACCTTCAGCTCACCCTTCTTGTGAGGCTCCCTGAGTGGGGCCCTCTGTGTTTCTTCAGCCTTTGTTACCTCTGCAGGGAAACTGCTCTGAGCACCACTGATGTGCTTTGCTGTAAATCACTAACGCAGAAGCACAGACAGCATTTTTGTGTTCCTTATTCATTCCTTTATCAGCCTTACAAGGACATCTGTATTTGTGATATAGTCCACAAATTCCCCAAGTCATACCAATGATGACATTGTAATATATGATATTATATAAAAATTATATATAAATCACTTATAAATAAATCATATAATACCAAAGTTACATATACACACCTCAGTATGTGCATAGTAATATACTTGCCTTTTCCAGACCTTTTAAAGTCAGTATGGAAAAGGTCTTGCTTCTAAAGTCATATTTTTACTTCAATGCAAGGTCTTTCCACTCTGTCCAGAGGAAATGGGTGCTGTTAGGTGGTAAGTATGACTGGAAAGCAGCCCACTGACTTTTTCAATTAATGACATGAAAATAAGGATTCTTTTGCAAATTGTGTGGTTTATTGTGCTTCAGCAATCGTCCCAAAATTCTGTATAATTTATTATGATAACTAGACAGCAAAAAACCCCTGTGAGTTCAAAAGATAGATGGGCCTGTTTGTTGGAGCTCCAGAAAAAGGCTGTGTGATACGAATGTCAATACTCAATAATTGATGACATTGTAAGGTGATTTTGTTTCAGAGTTCAAATGCTATTGTTGTATGCCAAAAGTCTTTCAAGATCATGTGTTCAGAAGTCTCTTAAATAGCTGGATATTTTAAGGGGGAGAGGGAGTATAAATTTTCAGGAAAGGTAAAAGAATTTTTAAAAATTATAATTATATACCTCAGTTTACTACAAAGTACATAGGGCAACTAAGACAAAATATCTGCAAGGTTTAGGTGTAATAAAACTAGAGACAAAGATTTAGCTATTCTAACATGGATGGAAAAGAATCTATAGACAAGGGAAAATCTGTAATGTAGTAATTGTCTTAGTGTGGAATGATTCATGTCTCAATTGTGTGTGAAGTACAGACAGGAGATATTCCAGAGCACAGCACACAATGTACCCTGCACTGTAAAATAGCAAGAGTCTTTAGGCCAGAAAAAGCTTATGAGATAGGCACAAACACTTTAACCACTGCTATGAATGGGGGAGCAGAACCACTCTGGGTTTAGGCTTGCTGTAACAGTAGCTCCCATGTCAGTGGAATCCGATGCCTCTCATGTGATGAGGGGTAATCTGGAAGATGCTGACACATGCCACGTGACCAGATGCAGAGTGTAAAATGTCCCTTACCAGCTCCTCATGTGACATTGGTATCTTTTAACTGAATTTCAGTAGCATATTTTGTTTTGCATTTTCTCAAATGTATCCATTTTTCCTTTTTAAAATCTACCTCATAATGACCAAATGAAGTAATTAGGTTTTCTACCAAATGTGAAGAGGAATTTTGATATCACAAAGTGGAAATGCTTATCACAATTCACTTTATCTCTTAATAATTGGTGGTTTTCAGCAAAGAAGGAAGAAGAGAGATAAAGCTTTCTCTGATGGTTTCATCTAGTGGATAGCTAAGACATTTTTGAAAGAATAATTTAGTGAAGTGCTATTTAAAATTATGAAGAATTTAAGTAATGGTGTTAAAATTGCTGCTCAGCTCCAAAGAGAGCAAATAAAATCCTGGTATGTCAGCTACAGACTTGGAGGTGGTTTGGAGGACAAGTTATGGGAAGACATGTCTAGACTTCCTTGTAGAGATAGACTTTATCACATGAACCATTATTGAAGACAAGGACCTTGACCCACCACTGCAGTTTTATTTCAGTACCATTGAAAGTAGTCCAATTACTTCTCTGTAAAATATTTCTAAATTATAATCAAAAATAGGTAAAATTATGCCACTCAGCTTTTGTAAGGAAAGACTGAGATGTTGTCTGCATCAGGTCCTTGGAAACATTTAAAATGCTTGCCACAAACCTTCATTATAAAATGCATAGGGCAGTCTCCAAATAAAATTAAAGTGTTAGACAGATCTGATCCTAAAAGTCTGGGGTTACTTCTCTCAGACTCTTGCTAGCTTTTTTATTTCTCCAGATGCTAATCTTGGAGGACAAAATATAAATGCTTACCACATATTTCAGGTCATTTTAGCTTTTTCTCTACTTCTTCTCCAATGAAGTCACTTACCTGGTTGGTCTACTCCTGAGACTCTCCTGAAGTGACCTCATGTCTGAAACCCATACACTTTGAAATAAATTAATTTCTCAACAGTTCACTCTATCCTTGTCATTACTCTGTATCACATTTCAGACATGAAACTCATTTTGTTTCTGGCAGTTGCCATAGTTCAACAGGATTTACTGGGGAGGAACCAGCCTTTGGTGATATAAATGGGCACCATCTCCTTCTAGAGACTTTGTATTTGAAAAGGCAGTGTGAAACCAGGTGCTTTTCTACTAGCCCTCTGTCTGCCTGAATTTCTAGTTTTGTGGATCTGGCACCTTTCAGATGGCAATTCCTTGTGGTGGGGAATTGAGCACAGAGTTCTGGCCTCTGAGGCCTTCTTTGTGCTCTGCAGTAACCATGCTCCTGCTGCCAGGGGACCATGGCCAAACTGCTGCTTTTCTGAAAGAAAACTGACAAACTCCTGCTCGAGGCCTGGAAAAATACTCTCAATAGGTGAGGCCTCAAGTGCTCTAAAACATGGAAAGAAAATTTTCATTCCCTGAGTTCCAGGTCACTGATTCTTGACAATTTATTACTTTGTTTTCCCCAATCTTGTCACTGGGTAGGTTCTGAACATGCAGATTGTTGTGAGTGGGAATGGATGAGATGAGCAGGAATCTGTATGTAGACCCTGAGCAGAAAAATAAATTTACTAAAGTGTTGTCTGCATTTATGTACTTAAAGAATGAAGTCTTTACCAGATATGGATTAATATGAAGTCTTTGAAATCTAGAAACTCCTCCCATTTACATTAAACAGGACATCTGTCCTTGAGCATCTTGTTCCTTCTGTTCTTCTGGATTCTTATTAGTATCTTGCAATTCAATTTTAATAAATTGTAGCAAGACACAGTAATCTGACTATAAAAACTGTTAACTTAAATTTTAGCAAAACAAGTCCTAATTTTTGAGATACAGACAACACTTAATACTTGCTGAAGCTGATGGGAGCAAAAAACAGCATTTCATATGGTGGTCTGAGATTTTTGTAACCAAAATGATCCATTTTATTATTTTATTTTATTTTATTTTATTTTATTTTATTTTATTTTATTTTATTTTATTTTATTTTGTTTTGTTTTGTTTTGTTTTGTTTTGTTTTGTTTAATACTTATCAAAAACTGTCTTACATATTTGCCTACTTGGCTTCATGACTCATGCTGGGGAAACTGGGAGCACTATTCTTAATAACTAATAAAACTGTTCAGCTTCTCACTGATAATGGAATGGGGTTTATGGTACTCCCCATTCAGTATGCTAGAGTTCCTAAGTGTAACTTTTAAACAGAATCTAAACCAGTAGTATTACATTGCAGCTAAATTTTGAAGTAAAATATATGTGTTTGGACAGTACTGCCATTTTTTTTTCTAGTTATAAATTTAGAAACCAGGATATCCTATGCTTTGTATAAATCTTGTTAGTTATGAAATTGCTGGAAAACTGGCTTAAATCCACAGCTTCTAGGTAACAAATAGTTCTCACTTTGCTTCTAGGTAACAAATAATTCTCACTTTGTTTTTCCACGTATAAGGGACTATAATTTCTGCCATCTGTTTCAGCGATTAATTTATTTGCAGTAATTTCAGCCATTGTCTGCAGTGACTTCAGTTACAGCTTTAAAAACTCTCTGATCAGACTTGTCAGTAATGTATTGTAGGTTTTAATTTCTTTGTTTTATTTATGGAACTCATCATTTTTCTACACTATTTTTAATGCCTACAAGTAGAAACTGATATCTGTACATCAGAAAAGGCGATCAGAACACAATTTCTAGCTTAGGACAGACCAAAATCCATAAAGAATAATCTTTATATTTCTTTTCTTTTAGGAATTTTTTTTTGCAACTAATGAATTTTGATATATTAGTCTTTGACAGTTTATTCTGAACTGTTATTTAAAGGTCTGAATTTTTAAAAAGAACTTGTGTTTTCCATTATTTTGATTTGCCTAATGTGAATATCATACCAGATACACAACGTGTGTTTTCATGGCATAAAGTATTCAGTGAAAAAACTGTCTTCAGATACTCTTTCCCCTTTTATCCTGTTGCCCTGTACTGTGGCAGGAGGCTGAGAACATACCCTCAGCACTGCTGAAAAATTGTGTGTAGCACCACGCTGTGAGGTTGAACACGAACCAAAAATCTTGCAGATCAACGGTTTGTAGTGTGAAACCATGGCTCAGAAATCATTTGTCACTCTAGACACTGCAGGTCTTCCTGTTCCAGAATTTGGAAAATCATCCTGCTCTGTTTATTCCACTTCTATGAGTCAGTTAAATCATAGTCTTTGAACTCACACAGAGGAGCACCCTTACAGAACTGGATCTTCTTTTCTGTTATGACAGAATTGTTCAGATCTAATAAAAATATAGAGGCATTGCAGGCAGGCAAATGCTGTCATTCCCTTCTGTGACTGTTCTTTGAGTCTGAGGGTGTAGACTCATTCCTCCAAAAGGACACAGGCTGTATCTGATCAGAATTTGGCAATTACTTCTGTGCAAAAAAATTGCAGTGTGATCTTTCTGTTGTAAATTCTGATTTTGTTATTTTTCTGTTTGTTAGCTGTGGGTGAAACTGGAATGAGGAAAGTGAGGATTTTTATTAACAGAGTAAATAAGCAGGAGTTGGACAGTCACATTTGTGCATCTCACTACAGGAGGAAAAAATTGCAAACTGTGGCATCCTGTGCTAGAAGGAAACCTGTTATGTCTGTAGCTCTCCTGGTAAGTTCAAGCTTAATTAAATATTTCTGGACAGTCATTTGCTGTCAAATGCTTCCATTGGGAGCCCAAATACATGAGGAATTATATAGCACTTTTGTCAAAAGATAATACATGGGGAACTATTTGGTCTATGGCAGTCACAGTCATAACCTAGTCAAAAAATAACCTTTGTTTAAGCAGGATTAAGAGCATATGAATGTGGCTGCCCATAAACATTACCCACCATCAGAAGTGTTCACAGGCAGACATTCAGACAAATCCTAAATCTTGACTTCCTTTTCTCCATTCAACATGACAGATATTTTAACTTAGATTGTATTTAGTTCTATCCTAGTACAGAACAGGCTAGACTGCAAACCATAACTACTTGTGGGTCTACGGCTAGTCAAATAACAATTACTTGGAAAGTAAGAAATGCCAATTTCCTGGCACTTATTTTCTTCTCAAGAGAACATAAGATCTTATCTTTTTCTATTCAAGAGAGACACTTTGATTCTACCCATAGTCCCAAGGATATTTTGATAGCAAAAGTCAAATTATTACACTGTATCATTGCTACAAGTTAGAAAATGCGTTAGGTTTTTATTTATGTGGATTGAAAGGGTGACTGGAATATGATTGTTCTTTATGAGAAATAATGAAATAATATTTTAAATCTGACAAAAACATTATTCAAGCTGATGACATATTAGCAATTATTTTAGCAGTTCTTTGATCAACCTATGAGAAATAATCTAGTATGTTCAATTACAATTTTATATACTGTTGATACTTGTGCTATAAATAAGGGATTGCATGTAGATCACTCAACTGTTTGGTTGTAAAATCGTTTACTTAACAGACTGATGTCATTAAATTATTATTCCAGGTCACTGGGTAATCACACTGGGTGATCACTGGGTAATTTTTAAAAGAAGGAATCATCCTTTCATGGAATCAGCTTCTAATTCAGCCCATGAATTCCTTTAGTTCCAGATCTATTTTAAGCAAAATATAAAGGCCTGCAAGTATGTTTGTGTTGCTTACACTTCTCCATGTGAAATTCATGGAATGGTTTGGGTTGGAAAGGACTTTAAAAATCATCTAGTTCCAACAACCCTGCCATGGTCAGGGGTGTCCCCCACCACACCAGGTTGCTCAGAGCTCCATCCAGCCTGGCCTTGAGCATTTGCAGGGTTGGGGGTCTGCAGCTTCTCTGGGCAGCCGGTTCCAGTGCCTCACCACACTCACAGTGAAGAAGTTGTTCTTAATATCTAATCTAATTCTACTTTCCTTCCATTTAAAGCCACTGTCCTTTGTCTTACCTCTACAAGCCCTTGCAAAAAGCCCCTCTCCAACTTTCAGTATTCATTCAAATATGAATAACTTGTTTTGGCAGCCCAGTTTCTGGATTCTGAGCTGAAGCCTTCTGAAAGCATAGGAAGGGCAGTCAGGTCTCTTGATATTGCATAACAAAAGTGGGATAGGAATGAGTAACTGGCCTGAAGTGCACGTGCTCCCTCTGACCTGCAGCCACACTGCTTCAGGTTAGTCTTCTTATACAAGACTTGCCTTAACAAGCAGGATGTGACAGGCCAGTGCAGAGCTGGGGAGTGAACTATCAAACCACTGTGGCAGTGATTAAAATCAGGCTACAACTCACTCCCTGAGTACTACTGCTCTACTTGTTTGGTAGAGCAGGAACAGTACATGGCATCAATGTAGTCTTGACTGATGGTTCATAAACTCTTCATGGAATTCATCCTCTTGCTTGTAATAAATGCAATGGGAACAAGAATTCAATATGCCTAATTTGATTAATACTAGGTGAAAAGAATGGCTGGGCTAGCCATGAGTGGGTATGAATTCAGTATCACAATAGTTCAGATTCAGTGGTAAGACTAGTTTCCCATTCTTTTTCCTCCTCTCCATCTCAGCTGGCCCTTTTCTGCCCCCAGTTGCTCATTCCCATGCCCTGTCCCCTCCAAAGCAAATGTTATTTGTAGTCCAAATCAGTTCAGTGATCCAGTTTAGATTGCAGTTCCACAAACAGTTGTGTTGACACAACTGTGGAGGTGGTACAGTGTGGGGAGGCAGGGATGAGTGGTTAGGGACTGCATGTTGTGAAATGACAGCTTGAAAGTGATACCTGGAAATGAAAGACTTTTTGCATTAGACCTATGGAACCATTACCACAATTGTAAATCAACAAATCAGAACATAAATCTCAGTGGAGAAAGTCAACAAAATAAATCACCTTGTCTTCATACAAACCCTAAAGCTGGGGTGTTATGGTAATCTGCCTTTTGTTCTACCATGCTGAAGCAATAGCTGAAATCTTCAAGACTGTCCTGAATTATAAAATAGGTTGCACATGCTGTTGTTTTCCTTCCTCCCTGCCCCTTCCCCCACTGAGTTTATTTTTCATTTTGAATGTTGTTGTTGAACTCTGTCATTCAATTGCTCATCTAATTCCTCGTTCAGTTTTATAGTTAAGCAGTAATTAGAAACTATCACTGGGGAAAAAGTATACTGAGTTATTTGATGTGATCCAGCCTCATAAAAAATATAAACTGTCCAAAAGTAGCAGTAAGAGAATTGCAAAGGACCCATTCTCACTCAAATTCAAAATAAAATGTTAAGCCCTGTATTTAGAACAAGTGCTACTTCTCATAACCGTTTCCAAACAATGTACAGTATGGTTTACAATGGAGAAAAGCGGGAGCAGGTTTTCTTTGCTGAAAGAGCTGAAATGAGGGAAACTCAGCAGAAAGCACAATAAAGCCAGTGGCTGTGTAACAGGTACAGCAGGTCCTTCCCACATCCCAGTGCTTCTCAGGACACAGCCCTCCCATTCCAGTGTCTGTAGGTGGACACGTGTGTTAGGCACATGTCAGAACCCAGGACATCCCTCTGGCTGTCCTGAGCAGTCAAGACCCCTGCCAGGGGGCTCAGAGACCCTGGCACAGAGCCCAGGATGCCTGTGGTTTTGGTTATGACCCATGGAGCAAGTTACCAACCTTAGATGAAGATCTGCAAGCCATGACAAATTAAGTAGAATGACAGTAAATTTATCACGGGGTGAAAAAGTAGATTTTGGAGTTTTTAGAATAGGGGTTCAGAGGGCAAGATGGAGGGATCTGGGTGTGTCCAGCCTTTTTCCTTCTTCTTCTTGGCCTCCATCTTCTGCTGTGATGTTGGCACTTACAGATTGGTTTAGAGTAGAGGCTCACTGTCTAACATAGGTGATAGGTATTGGAAAGTAATTGTAAACATTGTATACATAGTTTTTAGTATAAAGACATAACACTGCCCCAGGGGCAGGCCGAGTGCCTGGACTGTCTTGCTGAACGGACTTCAGCTGGACAGGAGAAAATATTTTATAGATAAGGAACAATAAATAACCTTGAGACAGAGAACTGAAGAGCTCTGACTCCTTCTTCGAGTGCCGGGCTGGGAAAAGAGACTTTTAACATTTCTTGGGGTCACTCTGACCATCAGAGGCCCCGAGAGGCACAAGCTGATGTGACATGGCCAGTGATGTCTCTGTTCTCAGCCTCCCTGGCCCCACAGTGGCCGAGCCAGGGTGGGCTGGGCAGGGAAGGGCGCTGGGGCCGGGCTGGGCTCACCTGCCCAGCACCTGGTGCTGCCCTTCTGAAACCTGCCCATTCCCTGCTGTGAAACCACTTCTGTCCTTCAGAAAACCTGCCAGTAAGAACACTAAATTATTTCTTCAAGGCGGGGAAAAAACTGCTCTACCTATTTATAAAATAAGGCAGGAGGGGGCAAAATATTTTTATTCCCCTTGGAGACTAACATCCCAAAGAAACCCATGAGATTAAAGGGAAAGGTGAAAAATGAGAGACCCACATATCAAATCCTGCTTTTCAAAATCAGGAATGCAGTGGGAGGAGGAAGGAAGCAGGATCAGTCAGGATTGAATGAAAATATATTTGCAATAGCTTTTGTCCAAAATGTTTTCTGTGATTTTTATAACAATAGAGCAATCGTCCCTCCTCTCTGGAGGCAAGACCAGGCCTTAAAAATTTATTTTATATTTCTGTTTCCATTGTGGTATGTTTATTGGTTGCAGTAATTTTATGATTGCTTTTCAGTGGCTTGGAGGCATTGAGTATGCTTTATTTCTAGATCAATATTGCAACAAATTGCATTCAGCAAACTGTGAAATCTGCAAGGATTTTTCATTGAAATTTCTCACCTAACCCATGGCAAATGCGTTCTGGCAGATTTATTGGATGACATTCTCCTCCCTCACCCCATCGCTCCCTGACCTGACCCAAAGGCACAGAGAAGCTCCCCTCCCTGCTCATACCCAGGGCTCCCCCTGCCCTGCCCAGGACCCCATGTCAGCCCCAGGACTGTCAGCTCCTGCCCTGGTGTTGTTGGAGCACGGCTCCCTCCCTTCAGCCCTGCCCTGCTGGCCCCACTGAGCTGGTGTAGGGGTGCCCTACATACCCATTACTGAAGCCCAAAGGTGAGAGATGTGTCTCCAGGGTTTCCATTACTTGGGATCTCAGCCATGGGCTTCTTGGCTGTTTCTTTGCACTGTGCACAGAAGTTCTGTGTGTTTCACAAATGTCACAGGCTATGAGTTCAAGACTTTGTTCCATATCAGTTTACCTCACATTCTCGGGTAAAAAGAAGCTATGCAACAAAAAGGTTGTGAGTGATGAAGGTGCAGAACCTTCTTCTGAATCAGAAAAAAACCTTTTCAAATGGGAACTGCAAAGTCAGCTCTTACTGATCTGCAAATTCAGGACCCAGGCAGAGAGCTGAATAGACAATAAAATTAGGAAACAACTTTCAAATAACAACTTTGTATTCTGGATAAAAATTCCAAAGTACTTATTAGACTTTAAGAGCTCTTGATATTTGTGGATTTCATAGTCACAACTAAATTTGCTTTCAAGGTTTTTTTGCACTGCAGGGTTTCCATATCATAGAAAACAGGTGTTCCTGGTTCTCCAGTCTCTAAGGATGGAGGTCCACAAACACTTTTTCTTCTGACAATATTTTCCTCTCAAGCTGCTTTCTTCCCTTCCCTTACTGATATTTATCTCCTCAGCTCTGCCAGTGGAGTACTTGATAAGGTTTTACTCAGTAGGATCAACAAAATGTTCTAAGCTAAGAAGAATGCTCCAGAAAGGGAAAAAAGGGGTATTTTCAACACAGCGTATTTCACTAATCTAATTTGGAGCATGGCACTGAACACACATTATCCTGCAACACGGGCACAGATGAGGAGGTGATAGATTGTGGTACAAGGAGGGAATGAATAGCTGGGGTGAGGAAGGACTGAAATTTATTAAATTGGTTTTGTCACCAGAGAAAATGAAGTCTGGAACTGCACTACAGCCCTTGTCTGAGTAGGGCTGGACAATATGAAGATTAAAAAGTGCTGATAGCAGCCAGGGGCTCATCTTATATGAGCATCCCACATGACATGCTGCAGCAGGGAATTTAAACAAACAAAGTGCTGGTAAAACAAAGCTTCTAGGGTTGAGGATATTTTGGTTACAAAATTATAATACATCTATCCTTTAACTGCAAATCATTCTTTTATTTTTCTAGTGGAAAACTAGAACAAGTGTTTATAAAGTCCATCTTTGTACACCTAGGTTGATTGTGCAAGAAATTTATGAGAAAGTCTCGCAGGAATAAGAATTGAGAACAACTGTGAGATTTTGAAACTGTACAGGGAAAGTATTACCTTGGCTTGGACAAGAAGAGTTTTCTTGGTATGTTTAGGTGTATGCTCTTCATGCATTAGCAGACTCTTTTAAGTCTATGGTGTTTTCAGCTCAGGTGCTGATTAAGAGCTTAGACCTTTATGATTACTTTATAAACAGTCAAGGCAGTTTAAGCTGTCCACACCTGCCATGCGGTTTGGAGGTGGAACCATCAGGGCAGGCATTGTGAGCAATCTTGGAAGGGTTTGCCAGGCACAGCTTGCGTCGCTGTCCCTGTTGGGTGCCTGTGGCAAGGCAGGGCAAACACTCCCGAGCTACCCCTGATACCAGCTGAGATTGGGGGCAAAGGCTTTCTGCTGAGGACTGGGAACAAATCTCAGAGTGCCTAACTGCAAGCCCCATTCAGAGCCAGAAATGATCACCTCTACCACCTTACAAACCAAATTAGTGATCTAACTTCTGTGCTTCCCCTCTTCTCCCTCCTGGAGTATGCTCAAGTGAGACATTACAGGACCTGGAGCTCATCAGAATTTAGGAAATTAGCATACTGAATGCTAGGCTTAAACTCAAAAATTTCCAAACATATCTGAAATGATTTTAAGTAAACCAGAAAGAAAACTCTTTACAATAATAGTGATATTATTATTATCTTTGCCAATGGTATAAAGTACATTTACTTCTCAACACTTGCTCTGAGCAACCGCGGCCTCTAATAGACCACAAAATTGTCAACTGCTATCTGAAAAGGAGATTAAAATGCATACTGATTTGCAATAATTTATTATAGGTCTTTCTAGAAAAAAGCACAGAATACTTCTGTCACTAATAAAGTTATACTGAAATGGGATTCCATGGGATTCTGCTATCGTTCAAATAACATTATACACGCTCTTAATAACCTTGCACTGCTAATAACCTTCTACTGCTAATCTTTGTATAATATGAAACTGCAAATTAAGAAGTCTTTTCATGTACAGGGGCAGAAGTACATTTAAAGGCCTTGATGGTGTAAGAGGCAGACTGAAATAAATCCATATTGCAAACAGTCAGCTAATGGACACAAAGATAAAGAAGGACTTAGGAAGACAGAAGCAGTGCAATGTCAAATCTGTATTTTGCACAGTTTCTTACAGAAACTATTCCTGTTAAAGCAGGAATGTACCAATACATGAGTGTTTTCTATGAACTAAGAAATGTTAATGGTAAAAATTATCAATGAGGTTGAAAAAGTAAAATTTCTTTCTATTTGGTCAGACAGAAAATGAAGATTATTGGACTCTGATTAATCCCATATTCAACTCTGGAAATCTAGTAGCTTGGCAATACTAAACATCCTATTTACTTCTTATTTTTATATCAAGTTACAAGCCAAGACTTATGCTGATTTTATAAACATTGTTCTTAATTTACTATTTTTGCTTATCATGGTTTAACTTTGATTAAATTAAAATCAGACCATGGTATTGATGACTTTCATTGTAAGTTCTTACTGTAACATTTTTTTCCTAAGAGGAACAGTCTGTTTTATTTTGATAGAGTAATTGAAATTCACTGAAATAATAAAGCTCACTCTTTAGTATATCCAGTTGGTGTACCCCTGCCACACACTTGGATAGATCACAACACTGGCAAAAACATTTTTCCGGCAGGAATCCTTTCATAAACAAAAAAGGCTTTCTTTCATTATTTTTCAGGGGTTAGGGCTGTTTAACACCAAAAGAACCCCACCCTGTTTTTGAAACACAAGCATGATTTAGAGCCAGGTGATTAAAAATGTATTTTTCATTATTCCACAATTAATAAAAAATGGAATTTCCTCCTGCAAACTCTGCTGTTCTTGTGCCTCTAGCCCATCTCAGCAACAACACTACCGCCAGTGTTTTCACAAAATGTCATTGTACTCTGCAATGCCTGTATTCATGGCTGGCACCACAGAGCAGGGAGAGGACAGTCACACCCCTCTGCAGGTTGTTCTGTCTTGTGGCCCTCACTGCACAGCTCTGGAGGAGTGTTTGTGCTAAATAAGAGGATCAAGGACCAGCTCCTGCTGCTGAAAGCAAGTGGCCCTGAGATGCTGTTCCCACACTGCCAGGCACAGCTCCTCCAGCAGACGGGTGTCCGGGCTGTGGTGCACATTGTCCTGTGATCCCTGACATGGCCTGGACTTCTAAGAGATAATTACCCTGTTCACCTGGGAACTTCCTTCAGAGAAAGAAGAGCCAGAAATGTCCATGGTCAGGGGTCCAGTGCTCACATTAAATTTATGGGCACTTTTATTTAACTGGTTGATGGCCCATCTGTCTCTAGCACACCCGCTCTGCTCTGCCCAGGCACAGGGCCTGCTCACATTGGCATGGGGCCTGGGATGTGGCTGGGGTTGTGACTGTTCATGTCTGAGGATATATGGAGCATGGAATTACAGAACCATAAAGGTTGGAAAAGGCCTCCAAGATCATTGAGTGCAACTGTTCACAGCCCAAAAATCTACAGATCTCGCAGCCAGGAGGGGAAATGCAGGAAGAACATTCAGACAGGGAATGAGTCAAAGCTGAACAGTGAACAGCTGAACAGTGAAAAATGTCCAAATCTGGTTGCAAATCTTGGAAAGTGTGTCATGAATATGTCAGAGAACTTAAAATTTGGGTCCCTGCTTTCCTCTTACTTTTCTCTCGGTATCCTTGTTAAAACACCTGGAGAGTACTCAGGTGATTGCTAATGGCAAATAATTGCAGCAGAAGTGAACAGGAACTGTACTTGGACTTTATGAAACCCTAGACTTACCAAGTTCTCTGAAAAATCCAGTTGAAAGGCATGTTACATGGGGGAAACAGCATTAGGGGACCTTTTTTCTTTTTTTTTTTTCAGTGTCTTCACTCACGACTTGCAAGAGAAAAATAACAACCCCACCAGGGTGTCAGGAAGATAAATTCATTAATATTTGTGGAGAGCTAGAGCACTACAATGAGAGTACTATGGGAAAGCCCATAAGAAAATGAGTGATTCTCTATTCAGTGCTGCATTTGGATGGAGAGCAGTAAATAATGGATAGGGCAGACATGAAGAGGTGAGTCTAAAAAGAAATATTGAACAACTATCCATTCATTGTGCTCTGTTCATCTTTTCCTGATCCCACTGTCTGCGCCTCCCATGAAGTTTGTTGAGTTTAATCTCCTCTGATTTTAGTTTATAAAATAAGATGTCTAGTCTGTGCTTCCCCTGTAGTCAGTGACAAGAGAAAGGTACCTTAGGAAGCAATTCATCACACTCACTCTGACAGCTGTGTTAAAATGAGGTGATCACTGTCTGGGGTGTCTCTTTTCCTGGACACACACTGATGGAATGCAGAGAAACAATTTGGCTTCGTCCGCCAGAGTTGGGATGACTTCAGTGTTTAGATTAATCCCTCCCTAAATCTCAGTCTGAATGGAGCAGTGTGCCATCCCAAAACAGGTAAATCATTTTAACAGCCTTGTTTTCCTTCTGGTTTTCTGTGAAGCATGATCTGTTTTGCACAGTGAAGTAAAGATGCTGAAATTTGCATTAGATTGTCACTGACAAGATACTTCAAAGGTGCTATTTGTGGAGCAGCTGGAGAGTGATGGCATGACACCTGATTAGACACAGAACATCTGTTTTTGTTTTCCGTGTATTGACTAGAGAAGAATCCCTCCCTTTCTTTGTGTCACTGTATGTAGAAGATTCCTTCATAGTACGCAAAACTGAAAAAAATTAGAGGGATTTTGAAAGAAATTATTTTGCATTAGGAAACAAGTATCCTTCCTCATCCTGGGCAAATCATTTTAATCATTCATATTGCCAATCCGACCTTTGTGTTATACCAGGGTGAGGAATCACACACAGTGCAAAACCCTGTTAGCAAATCATACAGAGCCAATGATGAAATTTTATTTTTTGATTGAATATGTATTTAATTTTAAGTCCAAGGCAAAGAGGAGAAATAAAAGCTCAAATGAAATAGTTTGGTAGCAATTAGATGGGGGAGAGGTTTTCAGGCATAATTTTAAAACATTTTATTTATTATCTTTCTGCTATTAAAATGGATTTGTGAGAGCTTACCTGTATATTACAAGGACCAGGTTCCTATGAGCTTCTGAGGACCGGGCTTCTTGAAATTGTGAGTAACTAGATTAGATTTAAATAAACTAGGAACTAGCTTAGATTTTAAATTTTTGCTTTTCATGAGAACCTTGGTGAGCTCAAATCCAGTTGTATTTTATTTGTTATGCATTCTTTTCTTTTTCCAGGATTGCTATTACAAGGCATCTTTTGTAAGTGAAATTCATGACTGTATTTTTGATGGTTAAATTAAAAAACTTATTTTGAAAGGGCGTTTTGTAGGAAAATGCAGAATAGAAGGTTAATTAACAGAAAGCTCAACAATCAATCATCTTCAATTAAAATTTGGCTATAGCTAATGCAGTTACAAGCCTGTGTCAGCCTCTTCACTCCAGGGACGAGTCAAATACATAATGCAAATCCACCCTACTTTTCTTCATAACATTAATATTCATTCTATAAAATTTTCATGGTAGGTGAAGTTCTGCATTTTATTTTCTGACAGCAACTCAAAATAGCAGTTTTATGCTGGTCCTCTCATTTTTTTTTCTTTATTTTCTAAACACTCCTGTTTCTTGTATCCCCAATCAGGCAACTCCTTTGCCACATGCAAAGGAGTGACACCAAGGCCTACTGCCTCCTATAATCAGTATTGAAAACAAACCAATAAATCAAAGAGCTGGCCAAATGAGATAATATGGCTTTAGGAGCCACCTAAATAAAAGTCAAGGTGGCTTCCAAATGCTGTCTCAGGTACTACTAAGAATAAAGGTGGAATTGCTAAAAAGGTAAATTCCCTACATTTAGCCATTGCTAAGACAGTCTAAAACATTGCTGGTTTTAGACTTCTGCAGTGACCTGCAGTAAGTGATCATCTGTAGACTGGGGAACCAGAACAGAATTTCAATGGACTGATTTAAAAAGTTGTGACTTTCAGTAGTTTAAAAGTCTTATTGGAGGTTGGTGTAGCGCTATGTTAGAACTGACTACATAAAGACACTTCATTTGCTCCAGTGAAAAGCTGGATTAAATTAGTTTAAGTGGCTTTGCACTGCAGTGAAAGAGGAATACTCACATGGTTGGTTCTGCCATAGAAATGGCATCTCAGAGAGAGGTGATGGTAAGCAGCTGCAAAGTAAAATATATTGAAGTCCATGTGTTCTGCAGTGAACATCTCCCCATGTCCCAGGGGGCCTGACCGCATCAGACAGGCAGCTGAAAAGGCACTTTCTATATCATGGAATTTGTTTCATATTTTTCTGAAGGGTCTTTGAAGTATGTCCTACATGTTAAATGTCCAAAACATGCACTGGCACTCTCTGTATTCTCATCTCTTCAGGGATGTGCAAAAATGGAGACAGGGGCTTCTGCACAATCCCTCCCTCAGCCATTAACTGCATGTGTTCACATTACTTTGCTAATTTATTAAATTTTACCTTGTTCTCATATGCACAATGCAACTTCTGTCTATAAAATGACAGCTTCTCCTGGGCAGTCAGTCTGGGTAACACAAACCCCCAGAGCTACCTCTGTGGGTACTTATGGATAAAAGACACAAAAAACAAACTGAGGAAGGACAAGCTCTGGCCAGAACTGCTCCTTGAACAACAATGTCAGTGGCTGCAGTGCAATCTAATGTGGAATGGTTGCAAGAAACTAGAGAGCTCTGAAATGTTAGTGCTGGATGATACAAGTTAGGATTCAAGGCATTTTCAATATCTCATAACATCCAGAAAGGCTTGTGGTCAGACACCTCACCAACCATCCAAAGAGCAGTAACCATGCTGCTACTTGAAAACATGAGGCAAAACACAGAGCACAAAATTTTAAATGTATTAATGTTTTAATTTGCCTTTAAAAATGTGGTTTTGTCCATTCAGGTTTTTCCCCCAGCTTTTTAAAGTGCAAACAATGGACTCAATGACTATTAGACTTAGGGAGTATACTAGATTAGATTAATTTTAATAACACTATAGATACTCATCAATCATATGTTACCTAATACTCTCTCTCTGAAGGGTTGCTTGAAAATCAGATATTTTCATTTACTAGCAAGGTCTGGATTGAAGAGAAATGTCTCATGCACCAACTGAATTTCATGCTGCAATGTCTATAAATCAAAACTAAGTAAACAGTTTTGTTTAGTGTGCAGACAGTTTTCTCCATGCTTCAGGGCCTTCATACTGATTTCTTTTATGCTGACATTTGTTCTTGTCTGTTGACTATTCTGTCACTATCTGCCAGTTTTCTATAACCACTTATACTGTCCTTTCTGCTATATTTTCCTGCTATTTTACCCTGTGCTACTTTCTCCTTCTCAACAGTCCTTCTCTGAAAGCCTTAAAGAAATATCTGAAAGAAAGTCCAAGGTAAGAATAGTTTAACTGCATGGGGTTTTTTGACTCCTGAAAAGATTTAAAATCTCTATGATAAATTTGTTTAACTTTCTTCCTCTTTTTTTCCCCCCTGCTTTTTAGTTTTTTTCTTCTGTTTCAAACCAGGCCATGTTAAGCTGCATTACCTAGTGAGCTAAAACATTAGGGCAGATATGTTGAGGACTTTAGGAAATCTGCACTGAATTTAGTACCTAGGTGAACTATGTTTTTGAATCATAAACAGATGAAAGGCAGCAACCTTATTTAATTTGATAAGGATGTCTCCTAAACCAGCCAGAAAATGTTCCATTATGCACCATCACTGAATGTGAAGCATGTGAACTATGTGAAGTACCTTTTATTTTCCTGTTTTGAGCCAAAGTATGTTCTGAGTTGCCAAACAGGAGAATCAGTGTACAACTAATATTATTCCCAAGTGAAGTGCTGAGTGACATTTTGAATTATGTATTCCCACTGTTGTGCATAACTACCTTCCAGTCTCTAATTGTGAGCCCCTTTTTGTGCATTTTAAGTAGTTTTTCATCTTGACTGAATTATAATTTTATCTGAACCTTTGCAAGTTTGTGTGCTAATTATACAAAAAATCATCCTGCATTCGTTTTGAAACTAGAATATGTTTTCAAGAAAATGTTTCCATTCCATAAATGTGAAATTAAAACTACTGCTAGATTTCCCAGTCAAAAAGATTTTTATTCATGTTATATATTAGAATATATTTATGAGACACACAAATAAAGTTACGAGTTGTTTTCTACATTTTATTGTAGCATTTCTGTCAATAAAACAAAAATAACCTAAGACTATAAAGATAAATTTCTAATACAAGATACAGAATAAAATACTGGCCAAATTAATATAGGTTTTTAATTTTAGAGTAATTTTAAGGAAATCTTTTAAAAAAAAATATTTTCCTTTTACTAGTTTATCTTAGCTATAAGATAGAATTTCATTTTAACTTTAGATATTTAAAATTATACCACTCTACTTCTGATTACACACATAATAATAGGTATTATTTTAAAATTAAAGGATCCACAAAGAAGATAGATTTCTAATTATTTCTTACCTAGTATAGAAAAGGAAGGACAATGAAATACAAATGGTCACTTGAAGACTTAACTGCTTAGTTATTAAATGATTGAAAGGGTAAAGGAAATTAATGATTTTAAAGTAATTTTGAAATGTAATTCTCCATTATACCATCAGTGATCCAGGCACATTGTGATTTACCAATGAAAAATTCAGCATCATCTTAGGCAAGAGAAAACCTATGTCAATAGCTGCTACAACACGTGAGCACACTGATTTCCAGGATAGAGAACTTGGTGCAAGATGGATAAAACATTGTTTTTAATAATTCACAAGTTTTTAAACTTTATTACAGTTATTCAGAGCCAAAACAAAAAGCCTGACTCCTAACTTGGCTATTATTATCATGAAATTCTGATCTGCCAATGCTAAAGAATACTCTCCTGGCAACAGATATGCTACACAGAGGAATTACCAGTATAATTAGAAGCTCAATATTGATTTGAGCATGGTTTAACACTCAGATCTGAGTGTAGCTTAATTGTTAATTGAATAAGCTAATTTCTGACAATTAGCATAATGCCAGTACATGTGCATAAGATTCTGCCTGAATGCCATTTTGCTTTTGCTGTGCAGTCCAAAAATAAGTATTATGGGCCCATCTGACTTAAATCACACCTCCTTCACAGAAAGTACAGTATTTGGAAAACTATAATAAAAATTGTTGGGAAAATATGGGAAAACATAATAAATACTCCAAAACTTAGAATATTTAGAATTCTACCAACTTTTGGAAAACTGTGTAAGTTCTATAACTGTTATATTATAAATTATAGGAGTTATAAAAAGCAAATTGACTACACAAAATCTTTTCTTTAAAAGTGTTGAAAAGAACTGAGAAAGGCAAGAACTTAGCCACAGGCAAATCAGATTTCTTTGAACATGGAATAATCACTAATCAGGCATTGTGTAGGGGAAGTGATCTAAGACTGCACTGCTTAAGTGGTGATTTTGTTCTGACAATGCTTTCACATCTCTGTGAAACAGAAACTTTATGTTTGGTAAAATCAGCATTTAGTGATATGAGAAAACTGATCCATGTCACCTTATGTGCCAGCATGACAGGGACAGCAGGGACAGGCCATGGATGAGTAGAAGAACTAACTCCATCAGTGGCCAGACTTTTCAAACTGAATTGAACTGTTCTGATACCTTATCCCTTTGATGTGGTAACAGGACTTTCTGTAATCATGTGAGGAATTGAGTATTGATGCATCAGTGAGCCTTTCTCCAGCAGGTAATAGAACATTTGCAAGAAGAGTCTTGTGTCTTGTCTTCCTAGGCTGCCAATCCATTGAACTGAATTGAAATGAATTCATTAATTGAAACCTACTTGAAAGTTTTAGAGAAGGTTTCTGATTCCTGTTAAGCAATATCTGGCTAAAAACTTTCCCCTTTCCTAAATGTGAAGAGAAGAAAATATGTGATGTTCCTATCCAGGGAACTGGGTGAGAGCACTCAATCTTCAACTTGAAGAAGGAACAAAACTCCTGAAATATGTTAAATACACCAGCTCAGGGGTGGCCACTATCTAGGCAACACAGTAATTACAGATGGCCTACCAAAATCTAGTGTTTTCCCAGTGCTTCTCAGTCAAAACACACTGTGTAATGGGCATAAGGCTTGTACTTCAGCTAGCACTTCCCCAACTCCCAGGGAAGAAGATATTAGGATACCTTGTGCTGAGTCTCAGATGCACAGCTTCTCTCTGCTGTGGTGACACTGGGAGCAGAGCAGCAGACCTGCAGCATTCCCATTCTCTGAACATGATTCCTTCGCCCAGGGTTTTTCTCCTGGGAAGCTGAAAGGCAGTGAGAGGCCTCAGAGAAAAGGAAAACAATTCTTTTCTCATTTGCTTCTCCTGCGTTGTGCTCATGTGGAATGTGTTTAGAGATTGTTTACCCAAGGTGATTGCCCGATTGGACTCCAGTGTGAGTTGTTTTGATTCATTGACCAATTAGGGCCAAGCTGTGTCGGGACTTTGGAAAGAGTCACAAGTTTTCATTATTATCTTTTTAGCATTCAGTAAGTATCTTTTCTGTATTCTTTAGTATAGTATAGTACTCTGTAATATAATATAGTATAATAAAGTAATAAATTAGCCTTCTGATAACATGGAGTCAGATACATTGTTCTTCCCTGCCACAGGGCTTGTTGTGCATTTACAATACAGCCCCACCTTCTGCCTTGGGTATGGCTGCACCACCAGTGACAGCAGCAACAGAGATTACACAGGATCACTTGGGAAAGGTAAGGGGTGGCAGCTGAAAATGCAGAATAGCATCAAACAACAGAAAAGCTGTACTTTAAAAAAAGCACAGCTGGGACAATCTAGAATATTTTTTAGCTCCTGCTGGCTGCTTTTCTCTTCTGGAAGAAACTGGAAAACCCCTTTGTAAACTTGAGAGAACAGCCACTGGGTCTGCTCTTCAGCTGCCTCTGCCTCAAGCTTGGCAGACTGGCTCAAATGGCCATCAATCCCAGTTAAACCTAAAGTGCTGGACTTGGCCAGGGAGCAAACACACTGGTTTTGCTTTGGGCATGGTGATGTCCACAGAGAGGTGCAGCAGATCCTGGGGGCACTACATGCTGAACTGTTCCAGCGTGAATCAACACAGGTTTACTGGTGTCACTCTACTTTAAGGCACCCTTATGAAGTTGGATTGCTGTTGTTCATGAAAAAAAGAGCCTTTTTCTTAACTCTTTTCTAAGGATTAAGTTAGCATTATAGAGCCTGAGGCTTGGTCTTGGGTGTTAATTGGCAAGTGGTGTGTGTGGGGACCTGCACAAAAGACTCGCCTTCAGACAGTGATCACATTTATTTTCTTGCCTCCACTGTTTCTTTCAGGGCCAGTAGCTCTACAGACTCTTCCTGAGAAGGCTGCAATGTTCTCATTAGAAGAACAGTCCTGTAAAAAGTCTATTTCTTAGTAAATCAATGAAAAATAAGACCCAGAACAAAATTATCATTAACATTTTCTAGAGGCTGTCATCTAGTTCATCTTCCCTGTCAATTATTCCATCCTGTTCATATATAATCTTTTCCAATAAGAAGTATTACCTGACTTGCCAATTTACTCTTAATTCTAGACTGCAGAAATCCATTTTGACTTGTCTAAAGTTACACTTAGAACCAAAAGGTATACTTACTAAATTCAGAAAAAAAATATCTCAGTTTTTCAGTGGGTCTCAGCCTTTAGGCAAAGATAATTCAAACTGGTTTATTTTCAGCTGTAAAACTATGTCCTAGATACAAGTTCCATTCTCCATTGAAAGCAGAGGGTGGATCTTCCACACTAACTGTGCAGTGTGAGTTAGGACCCCTACACAGTAACATGATGTCCTTTTGATCCTGCTCTTGCTATTGAAAATTTATAAAGATGACAAGTGAATCCTAGCATCTAAAGAGATTGTCACCTGGAGCTATCTGTTCTCTACCCCTCCTTTTCTCCCTGACCAAGGTTCCAGCTGCCTCAGGCAAACAGCCATTCACACAGGGAGTGATCCTCAGCCACCCTATGGCACAGTCAGGGAGCTCAGCATAAACTTTCAGTACAGCTGAACATAAACTGTCAGATTTTGGACCAACATTGTAACACATTGACTGGTGTTTGATCCACCTGGCTCCCAGCTGGGAGGGGATTTTCTGGCTGAACACAGGTCCTGACACTGTTTATAAGGGTCTATTTGGAAACAGCAGCATACTCTGATAATGTTTTAATATTCTACATTCTCAGTATCCTCTCAGGACAGACACCTCCCTCTTTCCCCCTATTACCTCTTTTAATCTTTCTGGGGTAAAATTGGCTTGGTTAACACAACACAACAATCATGGTTGTATTAGCCATCTACAGACGGTAGTAATTTCAGATACCATACAACCCTTGAAGAGGGTGCATGTCCACAAGCTAATGTCTTAAAATGGTCACTTAAATGTGACCAACACTGGGCAAGAGAGAGCATTCCCAGGTGCAGTTCTCCATCCCCACCTTTACTGCAGGATGACTAAGTCATGAATGAAGCTGTTAATGGCCATGAATTAAAGAAGCACATATCAGTGCTGGTTTATTTTGACAAGCCTAAAATCTTTTGGGTTATTATGGCTGCTTCCCAAAGAGCCTAGCCCATCTTGCAGTACAGTGAGTAAAACTCAAAAGAGGGGAGAAAGCTAGACCAAAATAGATGCTTATGAGCAGGGAATATTACAGCCGCACAAACAAAAGCCATTCTAGCTCCTGAGTCAGAGTCCTGTGTGAGCATGAGTCAAGTCCCTTCATTGTATCCGCACAACCAAAAGAAATTTCTAGCTATGGCACCTTATTGGGGCCCCTAAGCCAAGCCTAAAGTAGGAAAAAGCCCTATGCTTTAAAATTAAATGCCTAACAGAATGAAACCATTTCAAACAGGATTAAACCCAGGTTAACATCTAGAAAACTGTTGCCTGACAAGTATGCTTTAGGGAGGAAAAGTATCACAAAACATTTGTTTGAAAACAGTAACTTTCCTGTATGCAACCTTTTTTTACTTTGCTGCTTTACTTTACTTTGTGCTGCTGGAAAATTCCTGAAGTTCCTGGCTTGTCCCTCAGTAATAGTAGTAATTTCAGACATACTCAGTGCACACGGTGAATTGCATACGTCAAACCTACTCAGTACTCAAATTAACATGATGAGCAGAAAACAAAAAAGAATAGTGTAGGGGGAAAAAAGGGATGGAGGAAATGTAGTAAATTTAGTAGGCATGCACTGACTATATTTTCGGTAAAATATCAGAGACAAGCACTCAGGGGTTTTTTTGTGGCTGTGGGTCACCCAAACCTGAATGAGTTTTTCATATTCTTGTGATTGTCTTTTCCATATGCAAACCCAACATTTCTTAAAACATATGTAAGTGCGTGCTATTTACAAAGTCAGTCCAGTCATAGATGTAAAGAATCCAAATAGATTTTCCCTTAACTCAGTTCAGTGTTATTTTCCAAGCTCCTCTCTTCACACATATAAGAGTCTTGCATTTAGAACAGGCTGCCTGAGGTCACAGACAGGATTTAACAAGTGCAAGCCTGCTTAAGGAGGCCGATTTGAACTGAGTGGATACAGAGCCTTATTTATGACACAATCATAATCTGAATGAAATTGGTTTATGTCTTGTTCATGTTTAAGAGTACTGTGCTACCCTTATGCAATATTTGCATTGGAAAATAAGAAATTTGCATGGGAGTGAATAACTAACATTATTCACAAGACATTACAGGATTTTACAGTGGATCTTTCAGAAGGAAATCAGGATGATACAGTGGCATTGATTTAAAAATAAAATCTGGATGCTATGTGTGAAATTCTGTTGATTTATTTTAGTGAAAAAGACTGTCTCACCATCACTCCAAATTTAAAATGCAAAATCTCTTACCTTTTAAATAATACCTTTTGCTCCAGAGCACTTGCAGCCTATCTATCTGCATCATGGAGTTAATGCAGGCATGTTGAACACGGAGAAGTGACTTAGTCAGAATGAGAAAGCCCTGTTTGGAGCACATAAGGTCATCTCTTGAATAGGAGGATTTTCTGCTAGCAGCTGCCACTGCTGAATCTGACCAGAGACTGGAAGGCATAATGCCAGAAGCTAGGAGATAAAAAGATCTTCAGGCTGGGAAGCACAAAACTGAAATGGAGAGGAGCTGATCAGCTCTTTTTTCTAGTTTTAAAGATATGTCAGGAAGGTGAGTGAGGCAATGACTGATGGGGTTGGCACCTGTGGGTTTGGCTATGGGGGAAAGATACACTAAGGTGAATTTAATTGTCTTTGAAGTCAGCATATTCATTGCAGTGCCTGTCCCTGATATGCACCTTCTTGGTATAGGAAGGCATTTTTCATTTTCAACCTGTCATTAATGGATTCAAAGTAAATGGGAAAATCATGCTTACTCTGTCATAAAAATGTTCACGTGAAAGTTTGCTCTGATAAAAAAATGTAGAGACAAATCCATGTCAGGAAAGATTTGTCAGAATAGTTTTTCCAGAAATCTCTCTCAAGACAGGGGCATCCTGTAGGGGCAACAAAAGGCTTTGCCTGTGTAGCATGCACAAAAACGTGCAAAAGAGCCAAATAAGCTGTACCACTTCTGTGCAGCAATGAGTGGGTTTCATTTTGAGGTGTTACTGGTATAAAAAGGATGCAAGACAAAACACCTTGCTGGCCATTTGTATGGCTACCAAGGCTACTTGTTATACCAACCTCTTTGTCTGTTTAAAGTCGCATGTATATTGTTTTATACCACATTTTATGTCATTCTTAAGACTAGTCTGGTGATGCATAAAGACACAACCAGACAGACTATTGCTCTATCCACACCATGGTTGCTTATCAATTCCTAATGCAATAGTGAGCACATTGAAGAACATATTTAACACCTGATAACATAAAACACATGCAACAGTCATGCAGGGAACACATTGGTTTTGCAGAGGCACACATGGAAGAGGAACACACTCTATTGATTTGGACTTTACTGCTGAAAATATTAAGTACCTTTTTTTTAGCCTTAGAGAAACCAACGTGTGCCAGCTCTCCTGTCATAAGAACATAGCCAAGATAAGGTGCTTTAATTTTGGACTGAGGGGAATTTTCCAAGGTCAGACCCAGCCTAAGAAGACAGGGCAGATCTTGCTAAACTAAACTTATGGTGAAGTATCCAGTCCTTGGCTGTGTTTCCAGTTTGGCATATTATATATATCCAAGTGATTTTAGTGGAAAAATATTGGATTTTTTAGCAGCAAATAACTAGTCTTTGTTATCATTTCTCATGTTACTTCAAAAGTAACATTTCAGCAGTTCTCTCCATGTAGCACAAAGCTTATAAAAGAAACCTAAATTCTGCATGCAACTGAAATTTGCTGTGGACATCTATGTGTCTATGACAAGTCTCTGAAACAGGGAGCAGTATGTCCAGGGTGTTTCATTATCTTTGGTGATGCAATTTGTATTTGGAATAGTCATGTCCACACACATGGGATTGCTATGCCTACATAGCTGTTACAACATTGCTGCTTTGCATTCTTGGGAGATTCCATGGTTTATTGCCTTACTCTTCTGGTTTTTTCCATACTTGCTCACTGCGAATACTCCAGTACAGAAAATACTGGAGTATTTTCTATGATTTTCTCTCATTTCATCACAACTTTGGAAATGAGCTCTGTTTTTAAAGGACTATTGATCATCAGACAAGAAGCACTGAAGACCACTGAGAGGCTCCTGGGGCTACTTGCATACCTTTAGGCGCAGGTGCACAGCTGAAGTTGAAAAGGGAACTGACTGAAGTAATTAATGAAATGGTGAGGCTCAGTAGTGATGACATTTCAAAAGGTTTGGGAATATTAACATTCAAGAGCTTTAAAAGGAGAAATTATCCCACTACTGTAAGAAAGGAACACTTCATAAGGGTTTATCTTGTCTTGGTGAAATATACTCATCCATTTTCATCTGTAGAGTCACCATTCTCATTTGGTAACCATTTCTGCAGACAGAAATACAGAGAAAAAATGGTCAGGTTTATTGTGAATGGGAGTTCTTATTGTATGCAAGAACTAAAATCCTGGTTGGCATATATGAGTTGGCAACACACAAGAATTTACTGATGAGACTAAATATTTGAAATGCGTTGATTTTGTTTAGGTCATTAGGTAATTCTACCATTAATGTGACAGATAAGGTTATTCTCACTTCAGGTTGTACCTCACAGAAGGTGGCATTTTCCTGTGATATAGCAGATGATCACTATGGGAAACTTACTAATACTAGAATGACATGATGAGTAAGTCCAAGAAAGTTACATTTTTGGAAATACTAGATGATTTAATGCTATTTTTTTCATTAAGGGCAAATATAGAAAATAATAATGCTATGATTATTTTTGTCTGTTCAAAGGACTGAGCATACCCACATATCAATGCTTCCCCTGTTTTTGGAGACTTTCAAAGGATGCTTTATTCTCAACGAAGTGGGGAGATTTTAGATTGTGCATTAATAATACTCAAAAGCTGTATGCTTGATTGGAGAAATCTGCCTCATGAAAACCACTTTATCTGTAGAAAGAAACTTTGTAGATTCTTTCACAGCAAAGTAAACAGAAACACTGAGAAAATTTGAGAAGTAAATAAAATAGTGATGGTAAACTCCTCCATCTGATCAGAAAGACTGGAGTCAGTGATACCCCACAATTAAGCTGTGAAATGAGTGCACATTTGTGAACAAAATGCCTGACCTCTTGGGGCAGAAGCAGGGAGATTTTGATATATGAAGTTTTTTAATATATCACACAAGAGGGATTTTATTGAATTCTGTAAAGCCTTTAATATTATCAAGCAAGGTAAGGAAAATAATTTCGGAAAGTATAACTTAGTACATACAGTTAGTATAAGCAGCAGAAAATTTTCTTTGGAACTTCAGAAACACACTACCCCTTTGGGCAGATGAATAAGTTTATAGGGGTCCACCACAATCACATTTTATTTGCTGCCTTGCAATGTGGAATGTGGAAGAACAAACCTGTTCCTGAAAACTGCTACCTCAGTGGATACACAATTAGTGAATGAATTTTATTTCTGAAAGAAGAACATTTTTAGATTTATCTGCTGTCTGTCTTCTGCAAAAGCTGTTTCTAAAGGATCAGGACCATTCTCCTCTACTATCTCTACTCTTATTCATGTTAGACTTAACCTTTTTTTTTCATGTCTCCATAATTTTTTTCACTTTTTTGTGTACAGAGAATCCATAAATATGCTACACTTTGATTTCTTTTCCTTTTAGTGTAGATTGGACAGGTATTCCTCCAGTGTAGGCACATGTGGCTGTAGTTGCTGTAATGTAGCATGTATGAGAAAGATAAAAAGGAACAGGTAGTCATTACCAAAGAAATGGCCTCTGTGCCAAAAAGAATAAAATATAGCTCTTGCCTTAATTGCACAATATCCTTGCCAAAATAGGGAACTGTGTTGGCCTGAAGATTTCTTTTTTTAGTACCCATGGGTCTGTATAAAGTCATCTGTTAAATAGCTATGATTCTGCTGTCACTAAAGATATAAAATAATGAGAATCTCTGTAGTTATTATAATATTTGTGTAGTCAGAGTTGGGTGATTTGTAACAACTCTAAAGCTGAAGGTATAACAAAAAAAGTCAGAATATTTATTCTATCCTCTTTTTTCTGTTGTTATCCTTTTGTTTCTGCTCTTACAATTAACTTACCTTCTACTTGTTAGGCCACACAATGTTGCCCTGTTAGACATGATGTCTCTGATGGAAATGATAGAATAGGAGAGAAGAGTAACCATGATTAAAAGCTGTTCAACAGACTTAATCTAAAAGTTGTTTTACATAAGTGGAACTGAGGTCTTGCACCTTGAGGCACTTCAGTGTTCAACTCCAAAGCTGGTATAGAAAATTAATGGTTTAAAATAATTTTTGTATCTTCAAGATTTTGAGGCTCACTTGCTTCTTTTCCTCATGATTATATAACAAGTTTTTTCTTCTTCTCTTTTTTTTTTTAATCCGCGAGAAAAGAGAAATGCTGCATGGATGTCCAGATGTAGAAGTCTGCTCTGCAATAGAACTGGATCAGGACTAACCACCACGGGTTCCTTTTATTGTCTCTGGGGGGGAAGAATGGAGAAAGAATAAACACTATAAGGCATGATTCATACCATCCTAATGTAGGCATCTAAAATAGGTCAGGTTCATTGAGCTCTAAAATGTCTGTTTTTCTCTATGGACAGAGGCATGGTCACCCTGGGGAATCACTAGCTTAGATGTGGATATCTGTGTTATCAAGTAAGGTGAGATGATTTCCACCCCATGTAACTTTTGTGACCAAGAATAAATATCTATAAAGAAAGAAACATTGCCTCTATAAAAAAGGGCTTCTAATAGAATGACATGTGCTAAACTCTTGTTCCACATTGCCTACAATGACCTAGATCCTATCAAACTTAAAGATTGAAATCTCATCCCAAAGAAAACATGTTATAATACTGCATTATCCTTCATTCTGACTTGTGAAACTGATTTCTCACTCAACTTAAAACACATGCCAAGAAGTACACAGCAATGATCTAATTAAAGATGTGTACACAGAATTCAGAGCTGATTATTATGTGTATTATAATTACTGCATACAGCAGTATATCAGTGTATACACACATATATATATGTATATACATGCTAATAAAACATTTAAAAGACAATTATAGGTAATGGTTGTAATTTCATACATTAATAAATGCACTATATTGGTATGCAAACTAAATAGATCTATGAAAACGTAGGGATAAAGACAACAAGAATATGTCCTTATTCTGAATTTCTGAAAGACTATTTAGCACAATAGAAATCTTGGTGCTGACATAGTTCCATCACTAATTGGGGAAAAGAAAAGCACTCATTGAATATTTCTGTTTTGCATTTAGAAAGAAAAGCAGTTTCTGCATTGCCAAACTATCATGTATTCTGACATTTTCTAAAGCAGATGGTAAAGAACGTCTATTAATTTTTTGAAATTGGCAGGTCCACATAACTTGATTGAAAGATTTTAAAAACAATTTGTACTGCTCTGCATTGGCAAAAAGCTTTGGCATACTGGAGAAGTCCAAGAGGCCTGGAAAAATCGAATGCCATGTTGATATTTCAGCAACATGAACAGGATGACCAGGGTAACTCTAGATGAGTTAACGTGACCTTGGTTCCGTGTGAAAGAATGGAACAGATGATATGGGACTCTGTCCATAAGGAAATATAACATGGTAACATAATTACTGCCAGTCAACAGGACTTTATGCAAAACAGGTTAAGTTAAACAAACTGCATAGCACTTTTATGAGATAAGAATTTTGATTATTTGATTTGTTTAATAAAGGTAACTATGTTGACAAAACAATGCCTTTCAGACTTCTGTTAAGCACTGATACCACATGACACTCTGATTAAATGTTACACCAGAACACAACCAAGACAACATATAATAAATGAGACTAAACCCTAGAACTCAGAATTTCAATGTGTAATTGCTAACTAAAATTTACCAAGTATCACCAGTGTGATGCTACAAAGATTCTTCCATGCCTTAGACAATTATTCAATCAATTTACCTATGGGATGACAAAAAAAAAAAAAAAAAAGAGGGCATAAACTGTAATATTATCTCTAAATTCTGAAAATGGCAAGAGGAGAGAAATTATGAGGACAGATTACAAACAGGAAGTAATTTATACAATGGTAGCTAAGTAAAAATTATATGGGTATAAATATTGCCAATTAAAAACTGTTTTGGGAGGAGAACAGAAATTACACTTGCAGGACTGAGTGTAGTGGATTTAAAAAATGGGTAAGCGATGGTTAATTGCTTAAGTTGATGGTTAATTTTTTAGTGCAAAAGACCACTAAGTTGGTTCATGTGATCCATGGTTTTACACTGGAAGCGGTGAGAAATGGTCTTTTTATGGTTGTTGTAGTCAGAACAAATTAAGCTCTCCATAGAGAAAGACAGAAGCAATGAAAGCTACCACCCTACAGACACATATTGCTCTGTTTTGAACTATAAAACGCAAGCAGTATCCTTGGGATATATTGCAAACGAAGCAGATGAAGAAATAGTTAGCAGGGGTTATGTACATCTGTATAAATAAGGCACAAGAAGAACAGCAGGGAGTTTTTCCTTGTTTTGTTTGGGGAAACCAGACTTTGGCTACATTATTTGTAAATAAAGTTGCACAACTTTGCTAGCCTTTGTGGTGTTTGTGTTTTTGTTTTGGGGTTTGTTTTTTTTTTATTTCAATAAGTACAAAACAAGTCTCAGAGTGAATCAAGAAGCTCGAGGCTGTGATGAAATTTTCAAGATTTTTACTGGGAAACTTATCCTCACCATGTCCTGCCTATTTTCCTGTATTCTGGTCCCCAGGGATTTGCTCAGTAAGAGTTGGAATTCTTTCCTGGTCCCTCCCTGGGGCAGCCATCACTGGCATGGAAGGACAGAGCTGTCTGTGGCACACACACACACACACACACCATCCACAGTTACCCTGCTTCCTACAGCCTCTCTTTTCCAGGAACACCAGAGAAGGACACTGGTTTTCCACTCTCTGTTTTCCTTCCTGGCATATTTTTAAAGGGAAAGATGATAAAGACCCACTCTCTGCAGGTCTCACCTCACTCTTGCAGTTCAGAAAGGAGAGAGCATGTATAAGATAAGTTTGATGGGGATTTGAGGAGCCATATGAGATTGCATGCAGCCAGCCAAGGGACCCTAATATCTCAGTCCTCTCCAGTCTCCAGGGCCAGGGTTTTGGGTGGAAACCATGGAGCAGGAAAAGGGGACATTCAATATTTAAGTTCCATTTCTGTATGGAGTCAAATCTGAAGTTTGAAGAAACTGCTTGGGATTTGGTAATCTGGTAGAGCTCAGTAGGCTGCTGAAGGGAAGCAGACGTGAAGCTGCAGAGAAAAAAAAAGCGGCGAGAGGTGAAGTTGAAAAGAAAAAAAACTGGGGAGATGCATATCTCTTGGTATTAGTCAGTGTCTGTGGATAAGACAGAAATAATGGTTGATAATGTGATGGGGAATCAGACTGGTGCATCAGGCCATGTGAGGGAGCAGCCCTGCAGCACAGGCATACCCCACACACCTCAGGGTGCAAAGTACCACCACTAAACGTGACTCAGTACCTTACAGTCCTGCAGCCTTTTCTCTCTGATCTGACACATAACCTTCCAATACATCAGTTCATGGAATAGAAGAGCCTGAAGCAAAAATAAGTACAAAGTGGGCCAAATGGGGAGAAGTCCGGCAGGAGCAAGGGTACAAATCTCATTGTTAATACATGAGATTCAACAGATTGGGAACTGAGAGGCAAATGGGGGCAGGACTGAGAGTGGTGCTGGGAGAGTGTAGGAGTCAAAAAATCACCTAATCTAATCATTGCTGATATTCATATGGAATGTGAAGATCAATAATGATGAAAAGGGGTAAAATGGATAGGTTATAAATAAAGCACTGCTGAACAACATCCCAGCATCTTCACCATCAAGGATATTGTGGGCTTCTGTCTTTAATCCCTCTTCTAAATAGCCTGTAATTCTACCCTTTCTAAAACAATGACTTAACAGCTGGTGTCTTCCTTCTTTCTCTACCATCATCAACAAACCATCTGTGAGAAGAGAGAGGGAAAAATTGAAATGTCTATATTTTGCTCTCACTGGCCTCCCTTGCTGGCTAAGCATCTGTCCCACAGCTGTCACACAGCACTTAGAGAGCAATGGGTAACCTTAAAGTCCAAATGTCTTCCCGTTTCCTGGTTTTCAGGAAAATCATCTGTGTTGTGCTCTGTAATGCCTAAAATGTTTTCTGAAAATTTCCAATGAATTCCAAAGTGGTCATATTGTATCCAGGCAGGCAAGCAATCAAACATATTTGTCTTGACTTTGGAAAAGAGAAGGGGCAAGTGTTAGCTAGTTCTCTAGAGTTCCTTTACAGCAAATGGAGGAAAGTTATTCTCTAATGGAAATATGTCACACTTTTTTAAATGCATTGTTTTGTGATTGCTGACACCAGAACTGTATACAACTAAACATAAGGGTCTTTCAAATTAAGCTGAATGCTTTTGTTAAGTGAGCAGAGCACACGATGCTGAGTCCATTACGGTTTTATGCTACAGAAGCTCTAAAAATGCCCTAACTGGCAAGAAAATGAAGTGTGGCATGGTGAGAGGGGATGATATCTGTCAGGACATAAACGTCCTGGTATAAAGTTAATGCCTTAATTCTTTGTAAAAATTTGAATTAGTAGTTGCAATTGTAGGAATCAACACCTACATAATGTGGCTACACATTATCTCCTCCATTATTAAAATACACATTAACCAGCCTCACTCAGCTTAATGTTAAACTTCAGAACTACTTGAAGAAAGGATTAATAACCCTCCCTTCATTACTTTGGAGGAACTCTAGAGGCTAAAATGCATTAGTCATTGAACTTTTAGATAGCTGTGGTTAGCTGAGATGAAACCACCTCACCAAACATGCAGGCACAGCCAATCCAGCCAAGTTTACAGCATGTCTTCATTCACCCCATTACTTATGGATATAACCTAATGGCCCCTCAAGGCCTGTACAGGAAGACTTAAATATCATAATTGAGTTTGATCACAAGTTGTTTGTGCTGCAGAGGACATCAGATCTGAAACCTCCATAGCAGGCTTTAAAATTCATGCTACTATAATAAATACAACCTAAATTGTGAATATCTATTCTTAAGTGATTTGTTAAGCCTGCAGAAAAGTATAAAATTTATCCAAAAAAAAAAAAAAACCAACAAAGTAGAATGAGGTTGTTGAGAGAAAATACATCTTGTGGATTGTGATGGTTTTCTTCAGATATAACATCTCTTCTGGAAATGCAGAGTACAGCTGCTGCATTTCTGTAATACATCCTGGTCTACTGTGGTGGTTTAAAACCAGGTGAGAATTAAACTCCAAATAATCTGTTTCCTTTCCCCCTGCCTCTGCTCCAGTGAGAGACGAACAAAGGAAGAGACTATGTGTTGATATAATAATTTATCAAATCCAAACAGCCATGGAATAAGAAATGCATGATAATAGCAACAGCATTAACAACATTAGTGTACAAAGGAGAAAGTGCTTTACACACAGAGGTGTTCACCACCTTGACCCTGTTCTGCATGGCTGCTGAGACAAAGACAAGATGGCAAGCACCCTCCACAGCTGGCATTCCCTGTCCCAGAGCCCAAGACAACGAAAAACAGTGAAGTGGACAAACACCCAAAGAGTTGGATGGTCTGCACTGTGCCACTCACTTCCCGGGCTGCTCGCTCGGTTGCTGTTGGCAGTCTTGAGCTCGGCTCCTCTCCACTCGGCTTGGGATTGGCTGGGCTTGGGCTCAGTTTGGGCTCAGTTTGGGCTCAGCTCAGGCTCAGCCCAAGCTCAACCCAGACTCAGCTCAGGCTCAGCCCAGACTCAAGCTCAGGCTCAGCTCAGGGTCAGCCCAGGCTCAGCCCAGGCTCAGGCTCAGGCTCAGCTCAGGCTCAGCCCAGGCTCAGGCTCAGCCCAGGCTCAGCTCAGGCTCAGCCCAGGCTCAGGCTCAGCTCAGGCTCAGCCCAGGCTCAGGCTCAGCCCAGGCTCAGCTCAGGCTCAGCCCAGGCTCAGGCTCAGGCTCAGCTCAGGCTCAGCTCAGGCTCAGCCCAGGCTCAGCTCAGGCTCAGGCTCATGCTCAGCTCAGGCTCAGCCCAGGCATGGCTCACCTCTGCTGCTCTGTTCCTGTGGCTGCTTCCCACAGCAGCCCCACAGGCTGTGTGCTCTGCTGGGCTCAGCTGTGTTTGCCACCTGGAGTTGCATTCTTCCTGAGGGATGGGAAGGGATGGGCAACAGCGAGAGAGGGACAAAGTCTGCAGGGCTGGTCCTGGTGACTTCCTCAGGGAGAAATGGAACAAAATGGCCCCACTTCCAGAGTGTGTTCCCCTTTTCTTCCCCCCCAAGCCACTGTCTCCAGAGAGGATGCGCAAGGTATAGAATAGCAGCCTAGCTCCACTCCTTTATCAGCACCTGCAAGAAAAACTAGGATATCTATTCAGCACTTAGAAGTTTAAAATGAGGGACAGGAATTAATTTACTGAAACTAATGAATTTGAGATAAAATACTGTCAGTTCTGTGAGGTAATTTTCAAATAGAAGGGAGCCTTGTCAATTGATGTGTCCTCCTCAGTCTTGCTGAAACAATTGAGGGAACAGGAACACAGAAATCCTGAAGCACAGGAAGTTCCACATGAAGATAGGCAAGAACTTCTTTACTGTGCAGGTGACAAAGTACTGGAACAGGCTGCCCAGAGAGATTGTGGAGTCTCCTTTCCAGCAGATATTCATGAGACATCTGGACACAATCTTGAGCAGAATTCTCTAGGGTACCCTGTTTGAATGGGGAGATTGGTGTAGATGACCCCAAGCGATCCCTTCCAATCTTAGTGATTCTGTGAGTCAGTGACTGGTTTGTAAGATTTTCAGGTTCCTCTGAATATTAAAATCCAAGTGGAGGCAATGTTTACAGTAGTGTATCAATTTGATTTGTATGTGCAGTGTGGTTACAAAGTTGAACCTGCACTTGAAAAAAAAAAATTAATTCATTACAGAGAGCCTTCAAAAGTGAGAAATATGAAAACTTGCTATTTTTTTTCAATCTGAAAGTAAAAAAAAAACAAAAAAACCACAAACTAAATCAAAAAGTCATTAAATGGTGTAGTAAGATTACTTCAGCATTACCTGCCTAAAGGAATGGTAATGTAAGGATGTCTCAAAGTGAGAATGTTTTGGGGACCGTGGTTTTTACCTTGTAAATATTTCTTTAAATATAGGCAACAACTGTTGTTTTTAAACTTGACTATCCTGCATGAATAACAAGATCAGTTCCCCATAGGCATTTTTCAGCAAATGTTCAATTAACAACTTTACAGCCAGCTACTGACTTCAAAACTATCTGATCTTTCCACAAGCTATAAATTGTATCTGTTTAACTTATACCAGTGTGATAGTTACATTTTTAGAACACTGGTTGTGTTTATCCATTCCTGAACAAAGCAAAAAATGTCATTTTATTACAAAGAAAGACACCTTCTCAGGAAATAGTTGCAGAGGAGACTTCTGTAAATAAACGCTGGCAAGGGTAACCCAAAGGCCAAACTGCAGTGCAGCCCCGGGATCTCTCACTAGATTCAATTTAGTTGGGACAGAGGTTTTTGTTAGCAAACGAACTCAGAACACTTTGTACCAGAAATGCAAGGTCCTTCCAGCTCACTGGAAGGTACAAGAAAAAGATACCCCCAGGAAGCTTCATTTCTAAGGCATCTTTCAGGTCCTTACACAACGCCAGCTGAAGAAAGGGTTTGCTTTGGCTTGGTCACTGCCAGGTAGTGAACTGAATCTCAGCTCACTGATCCACTACCACACCAGCTGCATTCAGGAGGTGACAGCAGCTCTTGCAATGTCTGCATTTGGAATTATTCATCTTTAAAAAATCTACTTCTGTAACCCTGAAAGTTTTTACAAGTTGGTAAAGAGTCTCTCAAAAAAGAAGTGTGTAGGAATGAAGCGAGGCACCCAGAAGCATTCCCTTATTGTATGATTAAATGCAATGAATGAAATTAAAAACATGTTCATGTGCCATGATTACCTCATTCTCTTCTGTTACATATGCTGTTCCTTTGCTTAATCAGCAGTTGAACTGAAAACACACTCTTCACTTGTATTTCATCTGTGGTCTCACACTTTAGTAATGAACATGTCACATTCACATGAATATTTAAAAAACATTTAGTGACCATTTCATTTTGCATCCATGAGCACTCAGCAGAACAGGCAAGAACTTTTTATTTTTCCTTTCTGTGGAATTTACTTGACAGCAACTTTTTAATCAAGTTATTATTGTTAGACATGTAGATTGCCTCCAACCACGGTAGTGCTTGATACAACAAGTATCTTGGACATGCTGCTCCTCCTTCTTATGCCCCACAATCCATGAGAGAGTCTCTAGCATGGGTGGGGTGTTTGAGCCCTTGTGCCCAAGAACTGGGAGCAGGTTTCATTCAACCTTTTTCATTAGCATATGAAACTGCATGTATTTCTGGTGCCAAGAGTTTTGGACTCATCTTGTTGTGATGCTTAACCTTCCTGAAATTAATAGTTGCACTTAATCTGCATACCTGAAAAAATGTGCTTCCAAAAATATATTTCAAAAAGATCCTCCACCTCTTCCCTCAGGCCATGTGTTGCTTTTGTGCTTCCCCCATGCACATAAGCCCATCAAAATATGGAAGACTGACACTTTTCAGTTCTTTACATGCTGAGTGTGCCTGCAGTGTCCATTTGTTAGGAACTGGGTGAGCTGAAGCTGCTGCTTGTCAGTCAGCCACAGCATTCACGGGACTGCAGAATTGCATTTGCCTGGCAATACTCCTCAAGTCACTGCATATGTACAATATATACATTAAAAAAAACAGAAGGAGGCCCACCATTAATTACCCATCTACACAGTGTCTAACACAATGGAAGCCTGAGGCTCCAGTGAGTTTCCCAGACATTGCCTAAATAATGTAAATAGATGGTAATTTTCCTTGAAAGTAGTCAGCCTACTCTGAGGGCAAGCCTACTCTGAGGGCTTGCCTACTCTGAGGGCAAGCCTTCCTCACCTTATGCACATAAAACTTCCACTGAAGGGGTACACTGAGAAAAGCAGGCAAGATTTTTCTCTGCAGTGTCTCTATTACCCCAGATGTCTCCATATTCCTGGTGGTCTTGTGCATGCACAAATGAGATCAGCAAATGTCCTGCACAAGACAGAATTGCACGAAAAGTGTATCCCAAACACTAAGAGATTATTCATAATCACAGTTTTACACTCTTTATTTTGCACAGTTAAATTAGCAGACAGAAAAAGAAAAGAAAAAATTAAGAGAGAGAGAGAAAGTGAAGATTGTTCTTTTCTCTTTCAACAGTAATAATCCTGGAGCTATTTATAGGTATATGTACATCAGAGAAATCCAACAAAATAGGACTGGAAGTAAACATGAGATCATCCTGAGTCAGGACAACTGTACTTGTGTCATTCCTGAGCAATATTTGCACAGCTTAAAATGCTCTAGTGATAGGGACTCTATAAAAAATCCCTTGACAGTCTACTCCAGAACTGCATTACCCCTGCTGCTAGGAAAATTGTCCTGATGTCAAGATAAATGATGGAGAAAGTTAGGCTACCTTCTGAAGTTTGTTTTTTTGTAAAGTCTAGAGGAAAAAAAGCTACTACCTAAAGCAGATGCAAAGGCCAGATGCAAATAGCCAAATGAATTGTAAGGCAGAGAGGAAAGCTGAATGACTGGAATGATTTTGCTGGGGGAACAGTCTTCAAGAACATTCAGAAAAGAACAGAAAAAATGGCTAGAGTAACCTGCCTTGGGAAAAAAAAGTAAACAAATAGATTTTCAAACAGAATACTACGAGTAAGAAACAGAATTGAAAAAGCAGAAAACAGACAAACAAACAAGCCCTCTTCTGTTCAAGTCCTATGGTGTTCGGGCAAATGAGGCTTTGCAAATTTTCTGCAAACATTGCATCAAAGAAATATTGAATTATATCATCCATTCTCATCTTGGAGAGAAAAATACCCTAAAGGACCATAGATCTTGACTATCCATACAGGTCAGAAAAGTACATTACAAAACCTCTTAAAAAAAAAAGGCAAAAAGGGCTGTATGTTCTCAGAGGCAAGAGGAATATTGACTTCAATTATTGCTTAAAAATATTTGTCTCTGTTTCTTCTCGAACACTTTGTTTTTTCCCCTAGGACAGAACTGGTTATAGTCAATCAGGCACTTTTCTTTAAATAACAATATTTTTTTAAATCAGTGATCAATCCAGTAGGAATGAAAGACAGCATTTCCCCCGGAGGGAGGTGAAAAAAAAAAAAAAAAAAAAAAAACACTAACAAAGAACCGAACGAACAGAAACCAACAAACCATCAACAACAGAAGGTGTTTGGGAGCCCGCACGTTGCTGCTCCGTCAGCGCGCCCGCGGTGCCCCCACGGAGCCGCCAGGGGGGGCGGCCCCAGCGCGGTGCCCTCACCGGGGGCGGCCCTATCGCGGTGCCCTCAAGCAGCGCGGCGGGGGCGCGTACCGAGGCTGCCCCGCGGACCTGCGGCTCCGCCATCGCGGCCCACCGCGCACACACATAAAGGAAAAAAAGAAAAAAAGAACCCCACAAAAAACGCAGACCGAACCCGAACCAAAATAAAACCCGCAACCAACAAAAATAGATGTTCCAGGAAGAAAATCCTGGTGATTGCGAAGTGCTGACGCATATCAGCCCCCAGTGCGTAATTTTCGCACCGGCAGCGGAGGGGCGGGAGCGGGGCCGGAGCTGATCCCCACCCCCCGCACGCCCCCAGCCCTTCCCCAGGCTCGCCCCGGCAGCTTTACCAAAAGCGGCGATTTCCGCGGGAGGCGCCGGACGCGCGCAGCCCCCGCACCGGGCGGCGCTACCGAACCGGCGGAGCCCCACGGCGGGAGGGACCGGGGAGCCCCGCCGGGCCCGGGGACACGCTGCTGCAGCGAGACCGGGACCGAATGGGCCCTTTGAGGGTTCACCTGCCGCAGGAAGATGGACTGACTCCTTGTTCGGAGCCCGGGAACTTCCGCAGGGCTTTCCCCAAACACCACCAGTGTATCCGCCTGCCTGGGGACTCCGGGGTTCTGAATCTGCCCCTTGAGATACAAATTTGAGGAAGAAATGATCCAAATGGAGAAAAATTTCCAAGTCGTAGTAAAAAAAAAAAATTAAAAAATCTGTAAATAAGGCATGCTCCAGATTTTCCTCGGCTTAATCCCCCCCCCATAAGAACGTACAAGGTAGTGACATCAACATTATTTCTGTGCATATTTCAAATAATTAATAAAAATATTATTGCTTCAAGAATTACTGAATATGCACAAAGTTGCATAACTGTAATCCCTATTTATTTAACCTGGAATTCTCTGGAAAACTGTGGGTGCTATATTCACTGAAGCAAGTAACCTTTACTTAAGAAAGAAGTATTTTTAGAGTCTGTGATTTCTGAGTATCTTTCCCTCTTGTATAAAACCACCCATAGTTGTTTACACAGGAGCAGGGGGAAAAAAATTGACAGCCCCTATTTAACGATAAGGGCAACTGTATCATTTAGCATTAGTTCTTGCTATAAAGGAATAAACCCTGCTGTTAGGAGTTAGTAAACTAGTGGTATCAATAGTCTTTTGTAAAACTATCTGGAAAGATGACCTGTCCTTCCTCCCAAATAACACAGACTTCTCAACTGGATAGTAGCACAGTCATGGTACATTAGCACTCAAAGGAGTTGAGAAAGGTTAGAGAGAAACAAGTTCACCGGAGTTCATGTCCTCTTACACTCAGGTTATGAAATGTATAACCAGAATGACACTGTATCAGGAATATGCAAATAAATGTACCAGGGAATAAAATGACTTCACCTGTTTATGTAGAAGTTCAAGGACATCAAAATATAAATCACTCTGTTTTGTTGGAACAGATAACTGTACTCTTGATAGTATAAGAAAATGTTGCTGACGCACGTAATCTTTCTCTGCACCTTTTTCCCATGGCTTCACTACCATCAGCTCTGTGAACCTGGCAACAGGTAAAAGGCAACAGCCAAGCCAAACATCAAACAGATCCCTTTCAACTGTTACTCTTTATCCTGATATTGAAAGATATTTCAAAATTATATTTAGAATAAGAGCAAAGGAAAAACTTATTTTTAAAGGATGTCACAAATTTTGAAATTCAACCTACTCATGCATCCAGTTTTTCAGAAAGCGTCTTCTGAGTAACTGTGAATTTGGGTAGTATGTAAATATAGCTACATATTCATAGGGCCTCGTGCTTCAGTCCTGCTAATGGAGATGGAGGACAGAGGGAAAGGAAACAAACAAAAAACCCCAACTGGACCCTGTATGTGCTGGGCTTGTAGAATCAAACTTCCAGATGTAACTAAAACCAGTTGCATGCCCCTAGAAGTAATAAATTCAATCATTTAACTATTATTCAGACAAACAGCCTTCCCAAGCAAAATTCATCGATGGCTTGAGAAGTTAATTGCTTGAAAAACCATGCTGTTGGCCAGTGTTTAGCATCCATCCATATAGCTCAGTAATGAAAACAAGTTAAAATACACTTATACATAAATGACATTATCACAATTTTTTTATACAGCTAAGGAACCCCAAGTACTTGAAGCATGGAAATGTGCAATCAGTAGGGCTCTGTGCCAACAAAACTGTATTTGCTACATCTAAACTTCATTGCCAAAAGCAAGGTCTATAATTTTCTAGGCATGCCTCTGTCATTTTAGGGTGGACAGAGGTAAAATTTTATGACTGACATAACTGATGGCAAATGCCCCTCACACAGATAGTATATTTTGATAAATCTGACCATCACCCAACACAGTTTATTTTTCTTGGAGGAAGACTGGTATGCTGGCAAAAGCATAGTTTAGCAGGCAGGAAAGATGCTAATATTAGAATTATTTGGTCGGTGTACTTAAACACTAGCAAAGCATTCCCAGTCAAATCTCAAACTGGAAGGTGATGTGGTGAAATAGAGTTGGGGTAGGGTGCATGACAGAAGAAAAGGAATAGGAGGGTAAAACGGGATCATTTTTTCTTTCAGGATAATGAAATTGTTTTACAGAGATGATTTAAGCAAACATCCTCTGGCAAATCTGTTGCATTACTGAAGATTCTGTCACCCCTATGTTGTTCCTGAAGTTGTTGGGTAGAAAAAGGGTGCATGTGTTGTGCTTAACCATCCCAATTCATGGCTCTCTGTATCTCTGAAACCCCACTTATTTCAGAAATTAAAGCAAACATTGCTACACAATGCACAGGAATAGCTAAATCATAAAACATGCCAGCCTGCAGGACCAGTGAATTTTAGCTGAAAAGTGGGATGGACAAGTGGTATTAGTGCATTTATTGTAATTAAATGTCCTGTAATTACTTTGAAATGACTGTGGAAATTTTTCAGAAGTGATATAGTGTTGAAAAACAATTCAGAGGAGTTCAGATAAAACTTTGAATAAGACAGATCATCTATGAAAACTAAGAACATTCATTCCAGAATGTTGGTCATGAAATAATTTACTTTTTAACCTGAATTTTACACATGCCTGGGTCCCACTTCTTGTGTTCAGTACCCCAGTTATGCCCCAAAAAAGCCCCAAACATAACTATGGAAAAATAATGCTTGTTATGAATCAAACTCTGCTAAAAAATGAGCTTCTGAATATATATCTATGCCAATATAGAAGTAAAAACTATAAACTGCAAACTTGGATTCTAGTATATCCTAATGTCTTTGTCACAGAAATTGTTTGCAAACAAAGCTGTGCTGCTATAGCCAGTATATTTAATCTGTTAATCGTCAAGAATAACATATATGACAGTGTTGAGTAGATGAAGTAATATTTATCTTTTTGACATTTCAGACCTAAGAATGCTTGCTTAACGTCACCAATATATTTCATAAATAGGCGGGGAAAATATTTTCAAATTCCCAAGGGGTTTGCAGAAAAAAGATGGAGTTTATAGGCCTAGATCACCCAGTGGCAAGAAACTTTTAGTTAGATAACTAACTCCCTTATGTCTTTGGTAGTGTGGATATAGGAGATAGTTTGGCCCACTGCAGTCATAGCTAGAAAATCAACTATTCCTGAGTTTTCATAAGAAGCTGTCCTCACTGAGATTTCTTACAAAATCATTACATATAATCTAAGTTTACAATTACCAATTCTATGCATTTTTCCTGATACAGAAATCCAGCACATTCCCACGACAGTAGAGATTGTCAGCATCATTTTTTGTGAAGAATCACACAGGTACAGAGAGGTCACAGGTACCTTGCCTAAGGTTACGCTCTTTTCTTGCTTCTGCAGAGAGGTTGGTGCCTCTGATCTCAAATTACTCTCTAACTCCGTTGACTCCCCCTAAATTTAATAAACCCCGGTAAGCACTAGTTAATGTTAATGTTATTATTTTCCCATAAAATGATGGGAGAATTCTTACTTCATAAGATGGTTTACTGCAGCATACTGGTGTTTATAGTGAAGTCTTTCCCAATCACACTCCTCTCACCCCGTTACAGCTGTTAATTTCTAAATGAGTTATTATGACCCAAACCGCGGAGAATTTCGCGCAGGACGAAGTTGAGTTGCAAGCGCGGTCTGTGCGGGCTGCGGGCGGCCCCGCCGCCTTCCCCTCGGGAACACGGGAGAGCTCGGCCACGGCCCCGCACGGCGGCAGCTGGAACCGCCGCATCACTTTCGTCTTTTTTTTCCCTTGCTTGTTTGTTTGTCGTGTTGTTTTTGTGGGTTTTTTTTTCCTCTCGTCTTTACTCGCAAACTTGGCGGTTTCAGCTTCGGCGCAAGTCGACAAATGAAAGCGTGTCCGAAGGCACTCCAGGGAAAGACGGGAAAACACGCATGGGTGTTTGCGTGACCCCAGCCTCACTTTTCTTCCCGGGCATGTGCAAAGGGAGGCTTCCCCAGCCGCTCCCGGGGCGGTGGAGATGCGGCTGCGGTTAGGAACCGGCTGGACGGTGTCAGTACAGCTTCTTCCCTTCATCCCTCGACTTTTACTATCGCTGTCCTTCCCGCACCTCTCTGCGCGCTCGGTGACGCGCCGCGACCGCCCTCATCGGGGGGCGAGAGGCGGCCCGGCATCCCCGCCCCGCAGCCCCCGCCTGGGCCCCTGCGCTCCCCCTTCCTTCCCCCGCTCCGCCTCGCACAGGAACATGCGGGCTGGACAGACCCCCGCCCCTCCTGCCGCCCGCCCCGGCCGGGGCCCCTCCGCCCCCCCGCCGTTCACCTCCCCCCGGTGGAGGGGAGAGAAAGGCGCTCATTGATCCGGGGCGCGGCTCGCCCGGTGACGAGCGCGCGGGTCCCGGTAAACAAGCGCGGCACCTCGCACCCCCCCGTCCTTCCCCGCCCGCGGAGCCCCTGCGAGCCCCGTGAGGGAGCGGGAGCGGCGGCGGGGGGGGAGCAGCAGGCGGGGGGCCCTGGGGCCGCTTTGCCCCCGCCACCGCTTGCTCCGTCATCACCGCGCCGCGATCCCCCAGCGGGGCCGGGATCGTTTCCAGAGGAAACGCGGACGCTGCCCTTATTCTCCATTAAAGCGAAGAGTGCTGTTTAATGAACACCGCCGAAGAGCGGCTGCCCCTGCCCCCGGCCCTCCCTGGGTGGCATTTCCCGCCCCGCGGGGAGCGGGCGCTGCGGGCGGGGCGCGGGGGCGGCCGCGCGCGCGTGGGCGCTGTGACACAGCGCGCGGAGGAGCGCGCGGAGCCGCCGCGCGTGTGCGGGCAGGGCTGACGCACTCGCGCGTGTGTGCGGGGGCGTGCGGGGGGCGCCCAGCGCTCACGCACGGCCGGAAGCTCCGCCCGGCGGGTCCGCAGCACCTGATTTGGCCTCGGCGAGCTCCGCCGGCGCCCCGCCGTGTCCCGAGGGATGGCGGGGGCCTGCACCGGGGCTCGCCGGATGTGCCGAACCTCCCCGCCGTGCCCGCGCCCCCGGCACGTTCCGCGCTGTATGCGCTGAGGGCAGCGGCGACAGCGACGGGGTGCGCTGCGCCCGAGGGTGGCCGGAGGCTGGGGGCGGGACCGCGGAGGGGCGGGAAGGGGGCGGGGGGGCGAGGCTCCCGCCGTCCAACGGTGTCGCGCCGCCTCGCTCCGAGAGCCCGCCCCGCCGTCCCATTGAAGGCCGCGGCCGTCCTTCGCGCTGCCCGGCGGCCAATGCGGGGCGGTGCCGGCGGTGGCGGCGCCCCGCCCCGTCTCGGTGTGTGAGCGCCTCGGTGAGGCGGCGGTCACGTGTTGTTTTGCTCTTTAGTTGGGGCACTCGGTGCGCGATGTGTTACTTACGGCGAAACTCCCGCCGGCGCCGGCAGCACCAGCGGCAGCACCAGCGGTCGGGGAGCCTTAGCGGCGTCGCCGGTACTCGAGCCGGGGAGGACGCCGGGCGGCCGCCAGCAGCACCCGCTGCCTAGAGGTGACAGCGGAGGATCCCGCTGCGGCTCCGACCACTGCGCTCTTCTACGAAGGAATAACTTTATTTTACCTGCTTCCCTCCGTCCTTCCTTTTTTCTTTCTTGCATTTTTTTTTTTTTTTCGCCGCGGCGCTCGGGCTCCGGATCCGCTCAGCGTCGGCGACAGCAGCGAGAGGAGCCGGGCGGCGCTCCCGCCGTGGGGCTGGGGATGGCGAGCCCTGCTGTGCTGGGGCTGCTGCCCCCCCTGAGCTCCCCGCCCGGCCCCAACCTGAACAACAACAACAACAACAACCAGGGCGTCAGGAAGTGCGGGTACCTGCGCAAGCAGAAGCACGGCCACAAGCGCTTCTTCGTGCTGCGCGGCCCCGGCGGCGGCGGGGAGGAGGCGGGGGGCGCCCGGCTGGAGTACTACGAGAGCGAGAAGAAATGGAGGAACAAGTCTGGGGCGCCCAAGCGGGTGATCGCCCTGGACTCCTGCCTCAACATCAACAAGCGGGCGGACGCCAAGCACAAGTACCTCATCGCCCTCTACACCAAGGACGAGTACTTCGCTGTCGCGGCCGAGAACGAGCAGGAGCAGGAGGGCTGGTACAGGGCTCTCACCGACCTGCTCAACGAGGGCAAGGCGGCCTGCCAGGGGTCCCCCTACCGCCACCTCGCCTCCCCCTTCTCCGCCTCCTGCGGCGCGGCCGCCGCCTCCCTGGCCGCGGCCGGCGAAGACCTTAACTACGGGCTGATCGCGCCGGCCACCGCTGCCTACCGAGAGGTCTGGCAGGTGACGCTGAAGCCCAAGGGCTTGGGTCAGAGTAAAAACCTCACCGGCGTCCACCGGCTCTGCCTCTCGGCCCGCACCATTGGGTTCGTGCGCCTCAATTGCGAGCTGCCCTCGGTCACGCTGCAGCTGATGAACATCCGCCGCTGCGGCCACTCCGACAGCTTCTTCTTCATCGAGGTGGGGCGCTCGGCCGCCACCGGCCCCGGCGAGCTCTGGATGCAAGCGGACGACTCGGTGGTGGCCCAGAACATCCACGAGACCATCCTGGAGGCCATGAAGGCGCTGAAGGAGCTGTCCGAGTTCCGGCCCCGCAGCAAGAGCCAGTCCTCCTCCTCATCTTCCTCCGGGGGGGCCGGCGGGCCCGGCGGCAGCGGCGTCTCCGCCACCCATCCCATCACCGTGCCCGGTCGCCGGCACCACCACCTGGTCAACCTGCCTCCCAGCCAGACCGGCCTCCTCCGCCGTTCCCGCACCGACAGCCTCGCCGCCGGCGCCAGCACCAAGTGCACGCCGTGCCGGGTGAGAACGGCCAGCGAGGGTGACGGCTGCCGGGTGGGCTCCACGGCCGGCAGCCCCATGAGCCCGGGCCCTGTGAGGACCCCCTTGAGCCGCTCGCACACGCTCAGCGGCGGCGGAGGGCGGCAGGCGGGGAAGCTGCTCCCGGTGCTGGCCGGCGGTGGCGGCGGCGGGCTGCAGAGCAGCCGTTCCATGTCCATGCCCGCCTCCCACTCACCCCCCTCCGCCACCAGCCCCATCAGCCTCTCCTCCAGTAGCGGCCTCGGCTCCGAGCCTGCCCACCCGCATCACACTCAGCGCCCGTCCAGCGGCAGCGCCTCCGTGTCCGGCTCCCCCAGCGACGCCGGCTTCATGTCCTTCGACGAGTACGGCTCCAGCCCAGGCGGCGACCTCCGGCCCTTCTCCTCCTCCTCCACTGCCAGCAACCGCAGCAACACCCCTGAGTCGGTGGCCGAGACCCCCCCAGTGCGGGACCCGGGGGGCGGCACCGACCTCTACGGCTACATGGCGATGGAGCGGCCCCCGAGTGGCCGTCTCTGCTACCGGCCCTGCCCCGACGCTGCCAGCGACAGGTGCCATCGGAAGCGGACCTACTCCCTGACCACGCCATGCCGGCAGCGACCCGCCGCGCCGCAGGTTTCCTCCGCCTCCCTCGACGAGTACACGCTGATGCGCGCCACCTTCGCCGGCAGCGCCGGCCGCCTCTTCTCCTCCTGCCAAGCCGGGGCTTCCCCCAAAGTGACCTACACCCCCTACCCGGAGGACTACGGGGACATCGAGATCGGTTCTCACCGCAGCTCCGGCAGCAGCAGCACCAATCTGGGCCCGCCGGCAGTGGGGGGAGGAGGGGGAGATGATGACGGCTACATGCCCATGACCCCCGGTGTGGCCGCCGCTTTAGGGCAGGGAAGCCGGGGCAGCGATGATTACATGCCCATGAGCCCCACCAGCGTGTCTGCCCCCAAGCAGATCCTGCAGCCCCGGGCAGGGGTGGGTAGCGGGTCCCCGGGGAACGGGAGCAGCTGCAAGACCAGCTCGCCTGGGGAGAGCTCCCCTGACGATAGCGGGTACATGCGGATGTGGTACGGCTCCAAGTTGTCCATGGAGAGCTCAGACGGAAGGCTGAGTAACGGCGACTATATCAATATGTCCCCTCGGGACCCCCAGAATGGGCCCCAAGCTCCCTCCCTCACCCCCCCGGACTTCTTTTTTGCCCCTTCAGGGCATGGGTCCAGTGAGCCCCCAAAGCCCAGCTGCTATTCATACAGCTCCTTACCCCGCTCCTACAAGAGCCAGGGCTTGGCAAAGGACAGCGACCAGTACGTGTTCATGAACTCCCCGGGGAGGATGATCCCGGAGGAGGCGGTGTGTGGAGCAGGCACCTTCGCCCCCTCCAGCCACACGGTGCCTTCGCCCCTGCGGCACAGCCGGACCGAGAGCTTCCTTAGCCAGCGGTGCCAGCGGGCGGCCCGGCCCAGCCGCCTCTCCTTGGAGACCTTGCGGACCGTGCTGCCCAGCATGAACGAGCACCCTCTGCCGCCGGAGCCCAAGAGCCCCGGTGAATACATCAACATTGACTTCGGGGATGCTGCCGTCTATTCTCCCCCTTCGCTGCCTGCTGACAGCCCAGCCTCCTCCCTGGGCTCAGGCACGGGGCAGAGGCGCTCCCCTCTCTCTGACTACATGAACATTGACTTCGGGTCACAGTCACCCTCCCAGTCGGGCACGGTCTCTGTGGGCTCCTTGGAAGCTCTCTCTCCGGGTTCTTCCTCCAGCACCAGCCAGCCCAGTGGGCGCTACCTGAAGGCGGCTGTGGGGATGGCTTGTTCGTCCAGCCCATCGGATGGTGGTGACTACACTGAGATGACCTTTGGCATGGCCACTACCCCACCTCAACCCATTGTTCAGAAACCAGAAAGTGCCCGGGTCACCAGCCCCACGTCTGGTGTGAAGAGGCTCACTCTCTCTGGGGTGGAGGCTTTCATTCTCTCCAGCCCTCCCCCAGACCCGAATCGGGGGGCCAAAGTAATCCGGGCAGACCCCCAGGGGCGGAGGAGGCACAGCTCAGAAACTTTCTCCTCCACCACCACTGTGACCCCAGTGTCCCCCTCCTTCGCACACAACCCCAAACGACACAACTCAGCCTCGGTGGAGAACGTGTCCCTCAGGAAAAGCGAAGGCCTGGAGGAGGAGCAGGGTAGCAGTCCCATGTGCCGGGAGACCTCGGCTGGCTTCCAGAATGGCCTCAACTACATCGCCATTGATGTTGTCGATGGGTCCTTGGCAAACTGTGACAAATCCAGATTGAAAGCTAGGCACCTCCTGAATGGGGGCATCAGTGGAGTAGAGATGAGCACCTATGCCAGCATAGACTTTCTGTCTCACAACCTGAAAGAAGCCAGTGCTGTGAAAGGTGAGTAGCTACATTTGACAGTGCCTGCTGTGCATGTTTGTGCTTTGTGTTTACCATCACAAGGTTGAGTGCTGTTGTGTAGAGCACTATCCCTCTTCACATCCTTAGAAATCACTTTTATCCCTTTTTACATGTCCTGCAATAAGCAGTCTTGGAGGAACTTTGTGGCTCTTTCTATGAGGAAAAAGGTTTAATTTTGGAATATTTATTCATGTTTCAGTACTACTGTGCCGTTATTATGTGTTTATACTTCTGGGTACCCCATGAGAAGCTGCTGTGTACACAGTTTCTATGTTTGGGCTGCATTCAGAGTTTTCTTAAGATTTTTGGAAAGTGTTTGGACAATGTGACCTAAATAGTTTATGTTAATGCAACTTCTAAATACTATTTAAAAATGTAAAATGATTAAAACCAGCATTGTTTGATAGAGGACATCAGATTACAGAAACAGTCCTTGGCTCTCTAGCTGAGAAGGTCTGGAATATCAAATTGAGAAGGATAAATTTAATATCATGGTTTAGAAATACCTTATCTCTTGCAAAAGTTTGACAGTAAATCATAGTGAGAATGGAATGTGAATTTTAAAAATGGTAATTCTTTCCAGAAGTCACTATATGCTTGAGCTGTTGTATGCTGTATTGCATATTTCATTTAAGGGCCCAACCTTTGTTGTGTGTGTAACAATGTTCCAGTTGAGAGCTCATGGATTGCAAATGTTGGGTGTCAAACTGAAGAAATATGAAACTTAGGGTGAGAGGGAATTTTCATTTTCAGTATGTAGCTATTCCTTTAATTAGGTGCTGGTTATGCTGAGAAAAAAAAAGAAAGAAACAAATACCCTTCCTTCTTCCCTGAAATAGAACTCCACCCTCTCTCATTGAGTTTGTAGGAACTGGGGGCTGGTTGAGGAGGGCACAGAGCAGCCGGTCTGTCGAGGAAGAGAAATTAATAATGAGATACTTGTAAGGATTCTCTTGGCTCTTGGATTTATGCAAGACATGGTGCTCAAACCCTCATGCATAGATAGCTGTAATATTGTTTATGGGTAGAGCTGGGGGAAATGACAGGCCACGCAGTAGCTGCTTGGAGGAGAGCAGGTATTGCTTCTCTGTTCACAGTGCTGATAGAGGCATCCATAACGAGTGAGCAGCAAAAGCTTGTAAGAGCCGCTTGCAGGGCTTTTTTCCTTGTATTTCCTTAGTAGCTAGTAGATTTTGAAGAAGAAAATATTTTCTCTTTTGATAGGAAGTACAGGAAGATGGAAAAGATGAGAGATCCCACCGTTTGCAGAGCAAGCTTGAACCTAATTAAGACGAGACGATTGTTGAATGGAATGTCAGAGTTTGAAAAGATGAAGGCTTATTTTGAATGACTGGAAGGGTTGAGGGCCGAGCCTTTTTTGTCTGTTGCGTTTAGTTTTGCTGGGGTCGCTCTCAGGATCCTTGCGGCTCGCCCGAGCCCGGTGCGGAGGCTGCAGCCCCCGCTCTCTCTCCTTGCCCGGCCTGGGGATGGCGGCCCCGGGCGCCCCCGACCGTCACGGCCCTTTGCTTTGCAAACGGATTTTTCGCAGAAACGAGGAGCTTGTCTCGAGCCACCTACAGCCCCGATTGCCGATGAAGCCCGGTGTTGGGAAAGAGCTGTTTCCACAGCGTTCCCGAGCCGCTGACCCTGAGGGGGAGGGGGCGGCCCCGGTGACCGGGAAAACCCGGCACGGGGGTGCGGGAATGGGAGCGGCGGCGGTCAGATAAGGAGAGGGAAACGAGCACTGTCCTTCCCAGCCTGTAAACAAAAGGATAATGCAGAGAACGCAGCCGTGTTCATGTGGTTTTACGGCGGAGAGGGCTCAGTGCTGCTGCTGCGTGTGTTTGTCCAAGGACGGTTATAGGCTTGTCTTTATTTTAATATTTAATCTGCATGTGTGTTTGTTTTTCCTCTTTCCCGTAAGCTTCTAAACGCAGATCACATGGAGGAGTGGTGCGGGGAGGCTCGTTGGGATTGACCCTATCTGTAGGAGGTGGGCTGTCTTCTCCAGCACCTCGCTTCCCTGAGAAGGGTGCCAGCCTGTAGGGTGCACTCAGAGGTACGGGATGCAGGGATGGATGGATGGAACCAGAGTCAGGTGCAGGTAGTAAGGAAGACCACCAGCATCCTCAGCCGACAGTGGGGTGGGTACCAAAAACGGGGCATCAGGCTAATTGCACTTGTGGAAGTCGATCTGGGAAGGTCACAGCATGGGGAAGGAGAAATAAATCATAAAGGACTTCATTGGTGTAAGTTTAATCAAATAATAAACTTCTGCAAATTCCTAGTTTCCCTTTTCGTTTTCATTGGGATTTCACACTGAAGTTTGTTTATGCTAGGTCTTCTGCCAGTGCTTAAAAAGGTCACCCAGAAGTTTGCTGATGTATTTGAGTTTCAAACATTGTGATTTGGGAGACTACTGAGAATTTTGTTTTACTGAGAAACATATTCTGTTTAAAGAAAACTGTATTTTGTGCATAGAAAAGATTACTTCAACAAAAGTATTTTGGGTAGAGTTGAGAAAATATAATTCTGTAAAAAATGTTGATTTGCACAAGAGAGCTTATATAATCAGCATTGTTTGTTTAGTTTGCACTTTTTTCAAACTTTGTGCTTAACTACAGTTATACGTAGTTATATTTTCATGTGGAAAAATGCTTTTCAGGAAAATGATTTGTATAATTTAAAGGTGGCTGGCTTCCATGTGTAGTGTATTTCTCTGCTATCAGTAACTTGCCTCTACTGCAGGGAGTGCTTTGCTTTTGGAAGTCTCTGTCCTTATTATTCTGTCATGGCAAGAGCAAGGAGTGCATCCTCAACTGCTGTCCAAACAGAACAGTTAAAATGTTGCTTGAAATTATCACTTCATTTAGTTCTACTGTGTTCTAAAGATGTGCAAATATTTAGGAGTTGGAGAAACAATTGCCTTCATCTGATATGTAAATAAAATAATACTGTTATTGCTGGGTTAAAACTTGTTACTTGCTAATAACTAGCTTTTGTTCCTAAACTATGACTTTTTTTGCTTAGAAACATAGACTGTGAATGGATTTCATTATTTATGGAGATGTTTACACTAATTTTTCTCATAAAGTGTGAATTATTTATTCCAGTATATTTATGACAGATTAATCAACAATGATGTGACTTTTTATGGTGGATCTTACTTCTGAAGTCAAAGTCGAAGTCAGATAGGAGTTTTGTTTCTGTTTCAGTGAGGTTAAGATTTTACCCTTTGTGTGTAATCCTGGAATTCTTAATTAAGATTACCGTTAAATTTAGTGGGTGTATAATAGGGATTTTTCTTTAGTCTAAATCACCAGAGTGGGTTATCTTTAATTTTGTTTTCTTTTCCATTCACAGAGTGCTCTGTAGTTTCAACTTGTAGATGTTTCTAGTAGTTGGCCTAGTTTTCTAAAATTGAACAGATACTGTATGTAATAATGCAAAAAACCTTGAGGGTTCTTTCCCTCCTCTGTCAGTTTTGTGAGGGTTTTATGGTTGTACCAAAATAAAAAGCCTATCTTAAGAAATCTCTTTCTTTGTCTTTCTGATGGTGTTTTAGATTGTGGAAGACATAAACTTTGTTTCCTTTTTCTTTGGGATTACTTTACACAATGAATTGTATTATTAAGTTGTTTTTTTGACCTCCTCTTCATATGCCAACTGCCAAAAAGTTTTGGTTCTCAGAGCAACACGAGAATGCTTGTCTCTTTAACAAAATTATTGCTCATTTTAAAATAACTTCTTGAAAGCATTAAAAGTACTATATGCTTTGTTAGAAATTTATACATCTTTTGAAGTCTTTTTTGAATAAATCCATTGTAGTAGTTTCTCTTACTGCTAAGTTCTGTAAGAACAACAGCAGAAAGGACTGAGCTACTTTTAATAACTTACATAGCTTGAATCTTTAACTCACACTTAAAATTAAAAATTTGAGGTTTTCTTTTAAATGTCTCAAAATTCACTTACTGTCTTTCAGATGACACTTTGCAGGTGACCAAACCAAAATGGTTGGATCTGAACCTAGCAGTGCCACTCATGAAACACAAAATGTAGACTGAAATTATCTAGGATTAAATGAAGCTTTAAATACTTTAAATTATGTTGATTATATGGGTGTCAGCTTGTTACAAACAAATAGAATATCAAGACATCTATTAGACTTTTTTTTTGCTTTATACTTAAAATTATGTTTGGTTATACTGCTCATAGGAAGAATGTCATGGTTACTTTCAGTCATTTAAGATAAATTGTTATAGACCAGATTGAATGGTGGGTTTGTTCTAAAATGAACCAGTACAGTCATGGCTCAAGGCAGAGGAAATGCTTAGGTTGATGATTGCTTCTGATTACTTGATTTCTTTCCAGATAGCTACAGAGACTAATGTTCGTTTATAAGTAAGAAGAATAAAGGAGTGTTTGACCAGAAAGAGTATTAGGGCTTGTTTTATATGGTGGGGTTGGTTTGTTTGTGTTGGGGTTTTTTTTTTGTTTTTAAAGAGAGTCTAACGTGGGTTTCTTTACACTTGGTTTACTCTTATTTTTAAGTAGTGTTAATTACACTGGAATGCTGAAGTGGTTTATAAGCTGAAACAGAGCAAGCATCCACTGAAAAATTTAGCCAGTTACTGTATGGAGTCTAACTTCCCTCCCTATTCAGCAGTTAAATGGCAGCATAATTACATTCAGTTATTTTCTGTCTATAAGTTTTTCTCTAAAAACACTATTAATATGTTTCTTTTTAAAGTAATAAACATCTAAAAAATGGTTGTATCTGTGGCTTTTTTCTTCTGAATTTGTTGAAATATAGGATACTTTTTATACTGGTTGTCCATATGTTTTTGTTTTTTGTGTCTGTGTTCATTGTGTTAAGTCCTGATACAGCAAATTTTGTGGAAGATTTAACATTAAGTTGATACACAATGTGTAATAGCAATTTCAAGTGTATATGGTGACTGATTTGTTGAATTAGGATGTGTAATTTTGAAAGTTTCACAACTCTGTGTTTTTCTGTAATTTCTTACAATGTTTGAAGTGATTTGTGTATTCATGGAAATCAGTATTATCCCTTGAGTTTTCAGAAGATGGTGTAGTGACCTCCAAAGTTCAGATATGTTTTCTTTGTGTCTGTTGTCTGGCATGTAGTTATTTTTAAAGTTTTGTGTGTATGTGTGTAGGGGGTCAAGAGTGGCAGCTTTGAAAAGCCAAGTTCAGCTCAATAGTCCCATTGTTGCTGGTTGTTGAAAACACTGGCTGTCCTGTAGCAGTTTTCAAAGGAAAAATTGTTTGTTTTTGTTGTTGTTTTGGTGGGGTTTTTTTGCACTTGTGTTTGTGTCAACTGCCTTTAGCTATCTAGCATGTGTGTTTCTTGGATTAGTCAGTCTGCCAGGGCTCTGGAGAGCCAGCAGCAGTAAACAGAACCAGCAAAGGTGGCTCCCATTGTCTTTTAAATGCCCGCTATAAAGTAGCATGAAGTTTGCACTTCAGCTCTGTCAGCTTTGGAGGAGGCCAGGATTACTGGTTCAGATTATATTTTCAGTTTCTACACTAATGCATGTAGAATGAATCCCTTAGTTGTGAGGTTGTGTCAGTAGGTAACACAGGCTTTTAAAACTTGGATATTACAAGCCTGATGCAAACCATAGAAAAACCAATGCAAAGACTGCTTACATCTTTAAAGAGGGCCACTTGAAAATATTTCTTAGTGTGTTAAAGTGCTGACACATCCAGTAATGTTTGAGGCTGGCTCAAAGACAGCAGTAGGTTGTAATCTCTGTGTGGCCGGTTAAACAGTAATGAGTAACTTTCCTGAAGAATAGGTGAGTGCCTGCTTATTTCCATGGAGTTGCATGCAGCTACTGCTTGGTAGCTCAGGTGACAAATTGGATACTAAACTGAGACTGTTTAGGAAAGATTTTTCAATCTCATTATGAGAAATCCCTTTAGAAATTAATTTAAAAGACCAAGGACAATACTTGGAGTTCTGTTACTATTTTTGCTGTAAAAAATACTTTGGAACATTCTTAATTGTTTTTATCAGTGATGATTATGCCAGTTTGTGTATAGCTGTATCAAAAATAGTAATTAAAAAATTCTTGCTCACAGTGTGCAGGCATATACTCTCTGGAAAGAGGCTTGCTACAAGTGAACAGTGGGGAGATACTTTCCAGAATAAACATATTTGATGCTAGGGTGGTTTTTTTGTTTATTTTCAAATCCAGAATTGCCCATCTCATTTAAACAAAAGTTATTTCAGAGTGTGTTTTTTATCTCAGTAAATCAATCACAAAAATAATTAGGAATAAACAGTTCAAGCTGCAAACCTAAGCCCCCACCTCTGATGGTGGCATCTACACTGCAGAAGAGTAATGTAATAGCTTTATTGCATAGATTAGGGATGATTCAGTGTTTTGTTTACATTATTTGTCAATCTCTTCAGCATCCTAGAGGAGAACACTTCCTTCCTGGCAGATGGCAGCCCCAGGGCCATGCACCTGCCATTACAAGCACTACACAGTAGTAATCTACCCCAGCATCGCTGTTGACAAGAGACTAATGATTGGAGACTGTCTGCCTGACAGCCTAAACAAAATAGGAACATATTTGTCCTTCGGTGGGGCTCTGAGAGATCTTAGGTGGGACAGGCAGGACAGTATGCTGAAGAATTATCACGGGACCTGGGTTAGATCTCTTTGGTAGCGTGTGTAGCATGAGCCACTTGTAAGATAATGATTTTTCAAAAAGCAAGCGGTGTCTCAAGGGATTTGCTGTCTCTGGCAGTGTGGTGTCCCGTGTGTCAGTGGCTCAGGGTTGGTGACTGCGGGGCTGTGTCTGTCCTGCGGTGCTGGCTGCCCTCGCTGTGAGCACAGAGAGCTTGGCTGCTACACGGGGCCGTGAGCACTCCTGGAAAGTCAGAATGTCTCTCTGCTTGAGTGGTGTGCTTGGTGTTTGCATAATGTGTTCCTATTTCAATAATTTGATTTGTAATTTTATGTGTTTTCATTATGACACCAGACCACAGTCTCTTCTTTTATTTTTTGCTCATTTCTTTTACTCCTAAGTGTGCATTTGCTTTTCTTCTTTGGAACAACTGTGGGTGATGTTTCTAGGGGACACTACCCAAGGCAAGGGTATCTTTGAACTAGGCCAGGATGTTCTTTGCTAAATTTAAAAACTACCCAAATATTACCCAGAGTTTGTAGGGTATTAAGCAGGATTACATGACGCACGGATTAGACATTGTTGAGCAGCTTGTTTTTGTTTGAAGGGGTCAGAAATGGAGGCACTGGGGCTCTAGTGTGATGCCAAAATAGCAAATTTGCTGATAATCACAAACAGCAGAAGTTTCTTAGAAATAGTAGAGCACTCTAGAATTTTCCAAGCTTTCTCCAAGTGATGCTTGAGTAAAACTTGTTTGATTTGTGCTGTGATATAAAACTCACTGTTCTGTTGAGTTTCAATTTCCAAATCTGTTTCAGAGGTACTTTGAAGTAGACTAAGAACACCATTCTAAGTGCAACTTGAGGCAGAGGACTTTGATTCTCTTCAGTCAAAGACAAATCAATAAATCATTCCAGTAACAGTGGGAAAATCATGTCAATGAAATAAGATCTAAGCTGGCTTTGATTAGTCTCTTACATTGTGTCCACTGAGGCAGTATATTATTTTTAAGTGTTTATGACAGTCATGTCTATCTCATTAAATTGAGTGGTATTCTCAAGTTAGGGAATCAGAATTATGAAGACTTTTTCTATTTTGGGTTGGTTTGGTGTTTGGTTTTTTTTGTTTGTTGTTTGTTTGTTTGCTTGTTTGTGATTTTTTTTCTTTGGTTTTGCTTTGAATCTAGACTTTTTCTCACCAGAAATCATGATACTCCTTGTACAAGACATAGACAATCTTTTGGAGCTGGGTTAGGCTTAACTCTTATGTAGAAGTCAGTGGTGTTGAATAGTTGCTCAAGAACAAGAAAACAATTATTTGTTTTTGTTTAGTCTGCCTTCACTGACAGATAATTTGGGCTATAGAAACTTACTGGCAATAACTGGTAATGTTGCATTTTAGCATTATTTAAAAGAATAAGAGTAGAATTGACAAATGGATGCAAACCTCACCAGTTTTCTAGTTAATGCAAAACTTTTACATCATCAAATTGACAGATGGAAATACTGTGGTCTCTCCCGTGCTTGAATTACTGAGAAGTTATGGAGTGAATTTCTTATGTAGTCTTTTTGCTAGTTCCTCTGGTAGTGATTTTTTTCAAAAACTCCAGTGAGTTTAGGTTACTTGAAAAGGCAAACCAAAATCAGGTGATGTGTTTAACCAAAATTTTCACTTATACCTGAAAAAGACTTCTTGTGATGGCATAATGAGATTTGGAACTGGAAGGTGGAGGTAGAGTTCTCCTGGAAGTCAGTTGCACTCAGTTGTGTTGTAACAGCATTCATTTTTACATCATAAACATTTGGTAAAGTTTATAGGAGGCTGGACTTGCATCTTCTACAACAGCTTTCATTCCTGAGCAATTAGTTCTGGGAAAATTAATGAAATAGAACTATAATAATACCATCTCTTTAACATAGTGAAAGGAAAAATTACACTTTCATTGTAACAATCCTGTATGTAAACAATAAAGATTTGTCTTGGTGATTGCCATGAAAGTTATTTGTGAACTGTGAAAAGTCATTTAATTAAAAATTGTTTACAACTAATTAGTTTTAATCTAGCATAAAACTTCAAACAGTTATGTTTGGATTTCGAGTCATTCTTGTATAACCATGCAAGTTACATTACTTTCTGAAGATTGAAGTTACAGAATTAGTGCTCATGACTTTACCAATAGTTATAGAAAATTAACTATGTGGATGAGCATTAGGAATAAAAATATATATATGTATGTATATGAATGACCCTGATGCACAGAATACTTGAAATAATTGGCCATAAACTTAAAACTGTTAGTACTTACTGTTTTACAGTCCTAATAGTCTAGTAGTTACTCTCACAAATACCAGAGAAACTCTTAACATGCTCTAATGAGTGCTAGGATAATAATGCTTTCTTTTGGGTATCTAAAGAAAGGTGATTTGTTATATGGTTCTGTTTTAGTCTTCAAATGTCAGATGAAAATTCAGTTAAAATGAGCTTTTAACTTTAACCTTGAATGGTGTATTTTCATGTAAATGGTAAATTGTGTGGGCTCTAAATAAATAAATAAATTTATGATAATTGGATGTTGAATGTTAGCCAATAGGATGATTTCCAGCCACAAATGCACTGATGTATTTCAGTACTGTGATTTCTAGATTAGGTCCTCTTTTCCCTCGTACTAGTCCTTCCCTGCTGTTAGTGTGAATATTCAAGGGACAGTGGACCAAAAGGTTTGTAAGATAGGATAGCATGAGATAGTGTATCTGTTACTAAAAAAAAAAATTAAATAAATCAGAACTTGATAGTAGTGAAATATTATTGATTTTTAGTGGAAGTCAGATTCAGCCCTCAGGAAGTAAATTGATGGACATTTATTTTAGTACGTGTGCACTTGACTCTGAGGAGTTGAGTTGAAACAACAGCTTAGATCTTGCAGCTTGAGTGAGCACAGTGGAAGTGCTGTGCCTGAAAGCAGAGAGAGCAGGGCAGGGCTGTGGATGAGCTGTGTGGAGTGTTTGGATGCCAGGCTGCTGTTTGATGGAGTTGGTGTGAGGGGTCATTTAGGGAGTCTTCTGAGTCTGAAATTACTCCTGAAGTCTTGAGTCTGCTTCATCAGTCATGAGCATGGCAGGCTTTAACTTGCCATAAGCATCCACTATGTGCATGCTATCTTGTTGCAGTAAGAGAAAATGCTGCAGCATTCTCTATTCCTCTCACTTGTTTTCTCCTCATGTTTTCAATTTCCTGCGTTCTCATAGATGGGCTGTTGTCACTTTTACAGGGTGACAACATTTTAGCCTTACTGTTTTAAAAACACATACTGTGAGTTATTTCTATGATTTTTTGTGTCAAGTAGATGAGCTGGTATTCCACTTACTTTGCTAAAGTATTCTACTCTACTTTGCTGAGAAATAGCATTGAATTAGTGCAGCTTATGCTGTATCCTTATCACTTTCTTTGCAGTGAAACTATTAGATGGGGAGGATTCAAGGTGCATCCAGTGGAGCTGGCAGCAATTGCATTCATTCAGTATAATCTGTGTTTTTTGCTTGAGAAAGAAAGTAAAATATGTGTAAGAAAGAGGATGTAATTAGATGCTCTCTGCTTTCTCAAGTGTCCTTAATAAGGACCAGGAGAAACAGAATGAATGGTTTGTAACAATAACAAAGAAAAGGTGCTGGGACTTCAGAACATGTTCATAGGAAATAGTTATTTTTAGACATGATGCATAAGAGAGAACTCTAAACTCTCCACCCCCACTGGAATGAAGTTTGTGTATCCTGTGTTTAGTTGGGTGTCTTAACCCCTTTATCAGGCACTCATTTTTTGCCTGTCTTCTTGAGGGATTTTCCAATTTGTTTTCTATGGGTTACCTGAGTAGCTGATGCTTCATTCTGCTCTGAAGACAAAGTTTTATTAAGTTCTGCTGAAGGTGTCAAAACAGTGGACAAAGAAGTCTTTATTGAATCCATATGTTAAATTTTTTTGCAATATTAATTTATTTTTACCGTGTAAACCCATTGTTTTATTGGGATGTGAAGTGGCTTTATCTTATTCATTAGTATAGTTGTGTTGTGTGTGTGTTTGTACCTGAGTAAGATCTTAGTTTTGATTCCATAGTCAAACATTTTAGTATGTCTCAAAATACATTAACTCATTATTTGCATTAGATACACATTGTTTTTTTACTCCAGGTAAGAATTAGCCTTGTTGGTGCTTGATACATAAAAACCTGTTGCCTCATATTTGGTAATTTTAAATTAATTCAGGAGCAAGAGGAATTTGTGTAAATTCTGATTTAGTTTAGGAAAAACATTGAAAATAAGTGGTACAGGATATAGTATACAGTGGCTGTGACTGTAATGGTTGGAGTAAACAGCCTTACCATCTTCTAAGTTTGGAATTCTGTTTCTTCATTGAATCATGGAGTTTTTTTCCTAGTAGGTGTGTTTTTCTTGCTGTATATGGTGATAATACTATTTAACTTCCCTATTTCTGGAATGTGGTAACTTTTAATTTGACAGAGATTTCTGAGATTTTTTTGTAACAGTAATGAGATATTAATAGGGAAGCCGAGAACCATTTCTCCTCTTTGTCTTAGGTCATTTTTTGGCCATTTGTAACCACATAATAGTCTTTCTGGAATAGTAATAATTAATTTCTTCAATTAATTTTTCAAGGTATTTTAGCTAAAAATAGCTACTGGAAATAAAGACCTCTAATATAGTCCACAGGGTATTTTGTACTGTAATTTGAAAAGCTTTCTGTTCATGCTGGGTTTATTTCCTGTATCTTTTGTGGACATGGTTATATAATTTTGTCCAAGACTTATTTCTGCTCTATACAAAAGTGTATCTGTGGTCCCTTGTCTCAAATGTAGATTGAATCTGAATTTTATTTTTTTGATGATTGTTGGAGAGGCTGAGGCATCAAAGGGAAAGACATTTAAAATTGCTGTATCTTTTATTAGTGCCTCAGGTTGCTTTGTTTGCTTGATTTTTTTTCCCTTGTTGTAAACAAGCAGCTTGTGTTTGCTGTAGAAATGTTTTGGTAGGATTGTTTAGCCCAGACGGGATGGGATATTTGCAAGCTGAGGAAGGATATTCCAGAGGAGGCAATTTATCTGTGTTTTTCTTAATAGGTTTTGTGAAATTCAGCTGTGCTGGGATCCTGTTTTGGTCTGATGGACATGACTCTAATTATAAAAGGAGAGGCTATAGGTTAACCCCAGGATATGAGAGTCTTAAGGGACCTTCATGTATGTGTCATAAGTGAAGCTGCTTCATGTCTTCTGTGTTGCAGTTTGCAACTCAGATGTCTCCAGTATGTCCTAAGGGCCTGTGTTCCTGGTTTAGATTTCCAGGTATATGGTAGTTGTTTTTAGTCTAGCCAATGCTGTTGCACTTTATGCAGAACTGTAGTAATAACTGTGTAATGCCGACATTTGCCCCTTAGGAGCCTACCAAAAGACTCCTCTTCCGAGAAGGATCTGTCTTCCATAAGTAGTCTTTCGAAGGATACAGGTGCCTGACAGTACTGAACAGGCTGGTCAAAGCCTCTCGAGATTGGAGATGAATCCAAACCACAAAACCACCTCCTTTGATCACAGAGGGAGCCTATATGCTGGGCATAAATGGAACATCTAACTTCCAGACATCTGCACCTTGTGAGATCAACCCTGCTGTGCAGTGTCTTATTTTAAGCAGAAAGACTTGAAATAAGACTGATATTTGTATGTGGATCAGCTGACATAGTTATATATTCTTGCTTGACCTGGACTGTACTTGAGTTAGTTGATGATACATTGTACTTGTTCAGTAAATGTGAAATTAAAAGGGATTTGTGTTCTCTCTAGCTGTGCAGCTTCTGCACTGTTGACTGAACACTCTCAAACATATTTCCTGGTCACTCACAATATGTGATTTATGCAACAGTATCAGGGCTTTGGTACTTGCAGGCAAACTTGGGCTTCAAAGGTGCAGATGCCTTGGGAGAAGCACTGGTGTTCTGCAAAGTATTTCTTCATGGCAGTGCCTGTGATCTTTCTGTTCTAGAACAGCATCATAGTTTTATAAAAAGTCTCAGCTACTGCATTGTATCCTACAGGAGGTCATAGTTCCTTAATATGATATCCTAGGGTGCTCATCACACCTATTAGAGATGTCCTAAGCAGCTTTAAAGAGCTGGAGTGTTGGCAGTAGGAGAAAATGCATGCAGGTCTTGATGTGCTGGAAAGTCTTCCTGAAATGTAGGGGAATTCTCTGCTAAGCATCGTGGGATGAGAGCCAATCTCTAAAGTATTCCATCTTAAGTGACAAAGATGGGTTTTAATCTGTTTTATAGAAACAGTCCTGGCAGCATAATAAAATTTCAAAAAGATGCGAGTGTCAGCTGTATAGTTGTGTGGTCAGACATATTGCTGTAAGTAAAATGTATTTTTAAAAAATGCTATATTGGTACTAGTGAGCCTTTCTTAGAAAATTGATTGTAATTGATTGCTTTTAAATATATTGGCTGGCAACAAATATGGGGAGCGATAAAACAAATAAAAGACACCTGTGTAAGAGCACTTGGGAGAGGAAGAAAAACCTGGTGAAACAGTAGGTACAGCTCTGTTTCTGTAGTACTGAGAGCTCTTCTAATTACAGAAGAAAGTGTATCTTGCACTGGAGCTAGTAATGTTGCAAGTAATTGACACTAATTTTTTGGATCTTTTTAAAGAAATCCCTTTGAAGCTTTGAGAAAAGTGCTGTGAAAGCACACTGTACTCTGAGAGCATCATATTTTTCATACTTTACAGGTTGGGGTTTTTTTGGATTTTTTTGCTTGTTTCTTCTTGAGGGAGGTAAAATTTTCTACTGCAGTCTCATGGCTGAAAAAAACCAATGAAATAAGTGCTGTTTTCTGAACTGAGATTGATTGCATGTCTCACATACTCTTGTTCCTGAGTGTGGGTAAACTTGGTGCTTTGCTTTCACCTTGCCTTCTTTAAAAATGCAGAGCTTTAGTATCTGCTTGATCTTGCAGAGCAAATCATTCTGGGCTTGCTTCACTTTCTTTGCAGTGAATTATTAGATGGGGAGGATTCAAGGTGCATCCAGTGGAGCTGGCAACAATTGCATTCATTCAGTATAATCTGTGTTTCTTGCTTGAGAAAGAGAGTAAAATATAGGTAAGAAAGAGGACATAATTATATGCTTTCTGCTTTCACAAATTATTTTCTGACCAGTATCCAGTTTCAAAACTGGTGTTCTCAGAAAATTTAACCACCTAAATTACTTTTCTAAACAGCTCACTAAGCTTTTTTGCCTCTGCTTTCCAACAAAGTATTAGTTAGCCTCTGGGAGTGATATGTAGATGATATTTATCATTTCCGTGTGACAAAAATACATCTTTTCCTTTTATCTCTTAATACAATACCAACTTCTTTGTGCAGTGAAATCCATATCAACTACAGAAAAAAATGCTAATTCATCTCTGGATTAAAGTCAGAGTAAGAAGTTACAGATGCCCATCTTTGTTTTAAAAATGCAACATAAAAATATTTTAAAATTTTTTCTGTCACTTATTAGCAAAATATTTCATGCAAAGGAGAATAGAAGAAAATTTGTAGATAACAAATCCAAGTATCATTCTTTGAGACAGCATTTTGGTTTGATTACTGGGACTGTTTGGAAGGAATAGTAGGAAATGTCTGCTGGGGGATTGTGTTAGAGTGGCTGTTTTCAAGAAGACTTAGTGGGCTTCTGTAGAGTCATAAGTATTAAGGCTGAAAAATGCGAAGATGTTGAAATCAACAGGGTTGGGGCACCTTGCTAAATTTGTGATTCTGGCTTTCAGAAAGTATGCACTGTGCCAAATGCTGATAGTCTACAGTAGCAAAGAAGTTAAGAAGAGCTTGGCTCATGGTCTTTAACAGTCTGGCTTGTCCTTATAGGTAAATCATTAGAAAGTAAAGAGAACTTTGTGTAGTATCTCCATTTGCAAAATCCGTATCTTGAATTTTGTATGCAGCTGCTTTTGACCCACTGGCAGCGAGAGGAGACTGGATTAGAGGAGAGTATAACCTGCTTCAGTGCAGCACTTTTGTGTTGTATTGCTCACTTCACTAAATGGTTTCAGGGAGTGGTGATGTATTTTCATCATGGAACACGATGAAACTTCTTGCCTAGCTTCATCTTTTCCTCACTTCTCTGTTATTGACAGATTCACATTGACAAGGGTGAGGCCATAAAAGATCTCTAGAAAAGTATTGACAGAATTGGAAAACAATCCTTTAAAATGTTTCTCCTACTTCAGGTTGCTCAAAAGTTTTAAGTGGGGATGTGGCAAGAAGAGAAAGCTGTAGGGAAAAGGTTGCCTTCCTGTGCATGCCAGGTTGTTCCTCTTATGCTTTACCTGCTTTCTTTTTATCTCACTTCTCTCCCTGTGTATCTCTTCTGATAAATGATGCATTTCTCTGGACATATCTCCTAACCTGAAAGTCCAAAAGCTGCAGTAGCCGGCTAACCTTTAGTGTGTGACCATCCAGTGTGTTTGGGTGGCGGGTGAGATGCATGAGTAAATGTGTGTCCTGCCAGGGGTGTTTGTCTCCTTGGTAAGCCATCTGAAGGTCAGTTTACAAAATAGGAGCATGGTTGACTGTGAAAGCTGGAGAGCCCTGTGTTTTAAAACATGCTGCTTTCTGGAAGATAAATGTCTTCCTCTAGGATTCTCTTGTAAATCTGAAGCCTCTTTTGATACTGGGTGCCTATGCCCATTTGGCAGTGATGGAGGCAGGGATTAGTCTTTGAAAGAGTGCCTGGATGTAGTGTTTCTGTTTCCTCTCCACGATATTTATGCGGCAAGAGCACTTACCTGGGACTGATCAGTGTCCAGTACCTTTCTGGCTGAAAAAAGATCTCAGTCCTCTTTTCCCCCTCACCACCTTATGGCATGTCTTAACCATATACTGTTGGGTAGAGTGCTCTTGTTCTTTCTTACTGCAGCTGTTTTTGTGGAATAATTAGATATCCACTGTAATAGAGAGACTGAACATGACTTCCCACAACTTACATGAGTCCTTATCCTGGTTCCTATGAATATTTAAATTTTTAATGTGAATATTTCTTCAATTTAACCAGTAGAAAAGATTACTTTTTATCCCAAGTCAGAGAGGGGAAAAGCATACTTTTAAGCTCTTTGCGAACACTCTAATGTTGTGTTTTCAGGCATGTGTTTTCAGCCTAGTGGCTCAGGAGCAGTTCTTGAACTTTGGTATTTGTCCAGTGTTACCTAGAATGGCAGTCAAGCTCTTGCTTGTGGATCTCAACCAGAAGTCTGATTGTACTGTTTTGTTTTTTTTCCCACCTCACTGTTACCTGCTGGAAATAGGACAACTAAGTTTGATGGCATTTCAGTTGGCAGGTGTGTGAGAGTATCAAGCTCTGCTTCACAAGAGCTCTTCTTCCTTGTCAAAACTTGTTGACCTTGTTAATAACTACTGATATAAATTAGAACAGGCACAAATATGCCTTTGACATCGCAGCTGAGCAAACTTCCCAGCAGTTGTAAAGGTGTGTAAAAGGAGATCATCTCTGTTCCTAAAAGGTATACCAAGTTGTATACCTCACAGAGTTTGAGACCTTTCAGAACTCTTATTTGTCATAGCCCAATATAAAATAGGGCATAAAAATTGTTGCTTAAAAGTCTCTGTTTCTTTCCCTTGACTCTAAGGAGTTGGAATGGCTGGCTCCTCCTAGGGTGAGTAGGTCTGAAATGCAGAGGTACACACAGAATTTGGTGAATTTAGCTGAGTATTGCCTAGCATGTGCTTTTGGGGCAGGCATGCTGATTCAGTTGCTGTTGTGTCTCCAGAGATGGGGTTGGTAGGCAGTCACTGTTAGAGTGTGTTAGTCACTGATCCCTTCCAGCCTTGCTCTTCATCACTTGGAAGGTGAGCATGTTGTTTTGCAAAAATTCTGTCTCTTAAGAAACTTCCAGCCACACTTTGTGTGCAAAGTGGCATTGCTGGAGTTCCCACATTGCTGGCAGGCTGCCCCTGGGAGAAGCTGTGCCTTGGTGTAGTGACCAGAGCTGTGAATTCAAGGCAACAGCCCCACTGAGGCCATGCTTGTGGTGTTGGGTGGTGAATCTGCACTGATATGGGAAGAGGGTGATGTTTGTAAGGTGGGAGGCAATTTCACATGTATGATAATGGTCATCAACCAGGAGCATGACTTCTTGTTCCATGATGGCTAAGTGCTGTGTGTGTACTGTGGAGTGGCTCTTTGAGTGGCTGCCCCAGACAAATCTCTCCAGTGGCAAATTTTCTGTGTATCTTCCACATCTGCTGCTGCTGTGTATGTGTTTCTGTCCTTCTTACAGGCTCCCAGTGGAAGGGCAGAAGGACTAAACATTTTTATTTTCTAGCATTTTGTTTACTCAGAGAAAGCTGTTTGATTTTGTTTCATTTCATGTAATGCTTTTGAATGGTTGTATACGCAGCTTGCAAGGGAGAGGATAATTGAACATATTTCAGATAGTACCATGTTGAGGGGTTTCTGTCTAATTTATTTTATCCCTAAGCATGGGATTAAATCCCATCTATACAAACTTGTTTAAAAGTAAACATTTGCTGTGGCTCTGAAATTAAGAGATATAATCACAGCTGTATTAAATTAATCCTGGGAAAAATGAGCATGTCTGGTTTCTTAATTTTAAATTAGAAATGCCTATATTTATAATCATTTATATGAAAAATTTATTTCTGGACCAGCACTAGAAATTCATTACAATTATATTTGTAAGCTTAATCCTTTTATTTTCCACATAATTACATTTTAACGTTTAGTTATTAGTACTACGAAATCTATAAGAACCTTGGAAAAATTATATGAAACACAATTATATCAAATTCTGAAGTCAACTAAGCATAGCCCACATTCTTGTCTATACTTCTACTATAGAGTCGACTGCTTAAAATCCAATGCAAGATCATAGGTAAAATAAGTATTTATCATGTAAATATATGGCATCAAATACAAATAATTCTGGTTTTTAGTACCTTTGGTTAAAAGTTGATGCTTATTAGAAATTCTGGGAGATTTGTCCATGACAGCAGGTAAGCATTTTGACCTCTTGACATTATGGTTGGGCATGCAAACCCAAAAAGTATCTGCAGGTACTGATGTGCAACACCTTTTCCCAGACAATCTAGCAGTTTGTTCCCACTTTAAAAGCTAATCTTTCCCCATGGTTATATTAATGCAGTTCAAAGTGATACTATTCTAACCATTTGACACAAGAGTTAAAAATACTGTCAAGCTCATTTTAATATAGGTTACTGTGGATACAGAATACCTACTTTACTACTCTAAAGTAGTATTGATTTTTTTTTCATTGTTTGTCATGAAGAATCTGTGTTGACCAGATGCTTGCTTTTTAAAATTCATAAAACAAGAGACAAATCTGAACAACATAATGTACTGTTTCTTAGTGGAATAACATATCAAAAGAGCCTGGTTACTTGGTACAGTGTGTTTCCAATTATGATCAACCATGACTTGTTTAAAAAATAAAAATAACGTTGATTTTTCATTTCATTGTTTAACTTGTTTTTCTCATCAAATGTGGAAACATTTTACTTTGGGTGGATATTATTTGTGAGCTTTGTGAACTTTCAGAGCATACTACTTCATGTTTTCCTGCAAAGTGTTGGTAAAGTGATTGTTTAAGCTCTGATTGAAACCTGTTCCTCTGAAAGTGGCTGTGCTCAGCTTTATTTGGTAAGAGTAGTCCTGCTAAGTGGAGCATGGGTTCTCTGGAATTGCTTCTGGAGAGCCATAGCTCAGCACATGAGCTGTTCTGTTGTCTTTAGCAGGGTTACCTATGATGTTAAGTACAGTATTCATTGCATTGCTTAATGGGAGTTGGAGCCAGGTCAGGATTTGGCTCCCACTGTGCACTTCCCAGTAGTGTCCTGGGTAGCATTCAGGCTGCATCTGCATTTGGGTGCTTGGCCAAGTTTGTGACCTTATGATGAGCGTGGCTCCTGTGATGCCTCAGTAAGGAAGCCCTTGGAGGCTGCGGCTCAGACCCCGTCTGGTTTCTGTCAGTGCCTGCTCAGCACAGGTTTATTTCCATCAGGCCTGTGCTGTTCCTTCCCACCCTCTGCTCCGCTTGCCTGCAGACACAGGCTGCTGTGGGCATGGGGATGGTGCTGCCAAGGCTCCAGGCTCCAACCCGTGTGGGTGCCTTTGACCCATCTCCTGCTGGGAGCCCAGACACACAGTGCCTGGTGCTGCAGGAGCTTGAGTGATGGGAGGGCAGTGTAACCTGCTGATGGAGGCTGCACTGGCCCTTTCTGGATGATACATCTCCAGGGTCATACATCTTCTCCCAGGTGTCTGCTGTACCAAAGGGACCTCTTGGTGAGTGGGGTTCAGTTCCTTGGGTTGTGCTGTCTGATGGCCTGGCCAGATGCCGCAGATGTATGTGTTGTTATCCTCCAGTTTGGTTGTATCAATAGGATTGCTCTTCCAGGAAAAGTTAGTTAGCAGAATCACAGCCTTAATGGATTTGGCAGATGACATGGGGAGGAGGAACAAAGGGATAGAGCCACTGAGTGATTTGCCTGGAGTCAGGGCAGAAGCCTGCAGCAGAGCTGGGGGTTCTGTGTCCAATGTCTGATGTGCTCTGGCAGTCACACTGCCACTGGAATAAATTTACTGATTATGAATAACCAGCAACGTGTTTTGCCACAAGCCACATGAATAACTGTTTCTGCCTGCGTGCTTGTTAGCAGATGAGAATTATTTTTAGAAATTAAATAAAATTAGTTTTGCTGCTTACTGACTTTGAAAATTAATAGGGAGAGTAGATCTTTAATTGACTAACCATTGTATTCTCTTCACAGTGTATTTAGCAAGTCTATGTGTATTTGGTAGTTTCATAGCAGTTTGTGTGTGTGTTTATTCTGTGATTTATTCTCTGAGAAGCACTGGTAGAATCAAATGACTTAGGTAGTTTTGGAAACTCGGCAGTGATCATGAAAGCTTTTCTTAATAAGCTCAAAACCAAGAGGAAACCTCAGTATTGACACAGTGCTGGACTTTGTATTTTGATTAGTGCATGCCCGTGGGGAATGAAGCTACCAAAGAATATGTTTGTGTGCTGTAGGAATTTTGAGTTCTTTATGTATAAAGATGGTGTGTACTGCTGTGACTTGCTGTGTGAGTGGAAGGTTGACCTGAGGCTTGAAATAAATAAAAGATAGTAATCACTGAGGTAAAAATAAACATGATGTTGATTTTTTTTTTTTTGTTTGGTTAGTTCTTTTATTTGTACTTTGGTATGGAACTTGCAATTTTTATTTTTTTTTCCAAGTAGGCTTTTTCTGAAGCTGGCATTGTTATTATATTGGTGAAGTGGTAACAGTAGTTATTTTTCCTTTATTGATTCAAAGCTTATTCAAAACATGATTCAAAGCTTATTGAAGTTGGAGGAAATAGTTTTATTATTGAAGACTATGTTTGGGGTGTTTTTTTTGAGTTATAGGTCATCATTATAGACTCATTGGATGATGTGTTTATTGCATCATAAGGTCTTAGGCTTGTGCCCACAGTCCTATCATCCACCTACAGAACCATGCCAGCTACGTATGGAAGTGCTTTGAAGCATCAGCCCCTTCACCTCCTCCAGTTTATTTCTGCCTGGAGAGTGCCTGCTGTACTGTAAGAGCAGTATCAGATGTACTCAGTTGCTAATACTCTTCCCTCATGTCTGCCCTAGACCGGCATACTTCTGGAACCATACTTGCTTGTGTCCTTTGCATTTTCCAGCAATTTCTGTATCTGAAGATGAGGATTTTTACTTTTTTAAAATATTTTATTTGGCTTTCCCTCTGATTCTTACTTTGGGGTATGTAAATTTAGTTGCTGTGTTGGTCTCCATTTGAAGGAGGAAAGCAATAACACAGAGTTAGCAGGTACCTTTGAGCACTCACTTGTTTGCCTACATGATGCATCTGTGGTACTTCCCTGAACAAAAGTGGGAGCAAAGTGGTTTGTTAAGTGTTTCTTCCTCAAATGAGGAATTGCTGCTCTCATCTGAGAGCCATCCATCCTTGCCCCATGTTTTCCCATGCAGCCCTTCAGGATGGTGTTGGCAGATTTGGAGCTCCCCCCCAGACGCATCATAAGCCAGTTCTTGAAACACCCGTAGAGAACAAACAATGACAAATCATTTACTGAAGATTGAATGGATAGATTTGACTTAGTTTCTGATCAGAAAAGGGGCATCAAGTAGGTGGCAGTGGGTGGGGGCAATGAGGCACTTTCCTTTTGGTCTTGGCAAGCTATTAATCATCTCAAGATGTGGCATGAAATAAAATCCCAAGCAATATCCTAAGTATTTGATCATATAGTGGCTCCAGTTAACTCCAGCAGGACTAATGCCTTGAATAAACCTTAACTGTCAGAGATTCAAAGCAATTTAGCAAGTCTTATGTGTATGCCAAGATACATCAGCCTTTGTTTTTGGTGAACTTGAGGGAAAAGGCTTTGTATTGGTTTATCACAGCCTTATGTGGATTGAAACTTGCACTGGAGTGCTGGGCTTATTTTGATATCCATGTTTTGTATCTAATTTATTTTGGTTCTGTGGTCCCAAAGGAATTAAAATATATAGGAATACTGATTCCCTGTATCAATACAGTCAAAACTATAGACTTTTCTAAGTAACAGTGTTTGTTCCCAAAATGTTCCTAATAATTTGTTTTTAGAAAAACTCATGTAATACATTATCTAACTAAAATTTTCATTTAACTTGTGAACTTGGGGACAACATACAACAAAGAAAATTGCTATACCTATTAAATTTTGATTTTTAATGGACATGTTATCAAATCACTTTAATGCTGTGAGTTAATAAATAATAATGTTCCTTTATGGGGTAGGTACATGCTATCCATGAATTCTTTGCAGTGAAGAAGCACTTAAAAGAGTCAACTGCATTCTTTAAAATAGAATAGGTTTCATTGTAATCAGTTTCTGTTTTACTACATAATTCACCTTGACTGTTCAAAGCAGCTTTGTAGTCAGTAGTTGGGAGAAGCCTCTTTCCTTTTGCATGCCTATTCATTTTTTTACTTCTGGAATAATAGTTGTTTACTAAACCAAAAAACTAAATTAAAAGAAGGTTCTTTCTATACTTTGCTTATGTTTTTAGTAGACTTCTTCCCTAAAGACAATTTGTTTTTTTCTCAAAGTTGTTTTTAATGTCTGGATGTAGAAAGCTTTTTGCAATATCCAGCTGACAAAAAGAGTGAAGCTTGTACCTATTTTCTCCAACCCCTTTGCCTTTCCACTGATGCAAAAAACTCTGATGGTCACAACTTGAGTGGGGGAGGATTTTGTGTCAGGTTTTCCAGCCCATTCTGTGTCCTGCAGTTTGCTGACCTGAAGAGCCTTAGCTGAAAGGTTCTTAAAAAAGGGAGTGATGTTGGGTTGGGGAATACTCCCTTTATTGCCTTTGCAATTCCTTATGGTGTATACAAATATTAAAACAATTATTGAACAGCTGCTTTTTTTTCAACATGAAAACCCATTCTGAATCATCTCTCTGTGTTGTCTGTATCATATCTATGAAGAAATTTTTGCAGTTTTGATTGACTTTCTTTCATTTTTCTTTTCAGAGTGAAGGAATTAGTTTTCTCATCATGACCTCAAACAACAGAGTACAACATTCAAAGAAGCTGCTCGGCATATACCTTTTTGTTTATTTGTTATTTTGGTTTCTGTTTTTGGGAACTGAAGCTGCTTAACGTTTACTTTTTATTGTTGTTAGTGTTGGCCCTAACAGTTGCATAATTGTTGTGGGCTAAACCGTACAACAAGTTTGGGAGGAAGGGAAGGCAACCTGCCTAACTCATTACCTGTCATGGCATCTGTGTTATCATTTTGCTGCTGTTTCGACAGAAGTTGGAGATGCTCTTCAAATCATAGGAACTTTTCTGCCGGCCTCTTTAACTAATGGCCAATGCCTTCATTTTCTTTTTCTTCAAAGACAAACTGTTTTTCTTCTCTGGCATATTAGGGGATTCTGTAACACCTGCTGAAGCAGCAAGATCTGGTATTTACTGGCATAATTTCAAGCCTACGACAGTACTACCTCAGTTCAAAGTAAAGCCGGATTTGCAGAGTTGGTGTGGACAGGAACTCCTTTATCTCTGTGCTGAGTCTCTCAAGAACGGTCGCCAGCCTTACTGAACTTGCAGCTTGTACAGCTGCTGCTGCTGCTGGGTTTTGAATCACTAGCCCCAGGGTTTACTTCTCAGTCAAAGCCTAAACAGGGCACTGAAAAGTCTAAAATGGGATGAAACTCTGTGAATCAGACTTGGACAGAGGATTCAGAGTAGTTAAAAAGTATAAAATGTGTAACTGAAGTAACATAAGTTAAAAACATCAACCTGTATTAGGGGCATCTCTGTACCTTTGACACACTTGTTTAATCCTCTCTATGTAGGTGTTTATGTAGGTACTTCAGATTGCAAAAGCCTTTTCTTCTATTTACAAGCTCACTTTTGTCAGCTAACTGTTCTTAGCTGCATTTCTTGTAACCAAAAATCCACATAAGCATGCTAGGAATGCAGGGATGATAATGGGTATCAGGCAGATTCAAGAGCTAATGTTAACACAGTATTATCTTGCCATCTATAGAGTCCTGATATTTGCCTTTTACCAAGAAAGCACCATTGTAGCTGCAGGCACTACTGCAGGGAAGACGAACCATTGCAGTCACTTATCCTGAGTTCTTTTCAAGGCTAGCTGTGCATCACATTTCCAGTGGTCTGAAAATCTGAGTGGTGTGGCAGCAACTGTCACAAAAGTCACATCCAGCTGTTGCACCAGACTAGCAGAATGTCATGCCACCTTGTTTCTCCTTTGCTTGAAGTGTTTGTGTACATTTTAAGGGTACCCCACCAGTGCCTGCTCTGATAGACATGTAAGTATTACTAAGTTATGAGTTATGTGAGGCTCTTTCATTTTTTTTCTTTAATCATTGTGCTTAGTGGAACCTGTACTTCACTTTTGACAATGCATTATCTTCTTTTGAGATTTTATTTTTCTGAGGAAGAGTCAATGTCTTACAAATACAACGAACGGCAATGCAGTCTTCCTGCTTAAATGCTGAATTTTTAGAACTGAGGATTGTATTACAAGACAAAGATGAATGTAAACTAATTCCTTCCCTACTCCATGGCACACTTTATTTTTCAGTGTAATTTTTGGGGTCTTAAATCACAGCAATGCTTAGGTTTATAAAATGTTAGATCTAAAATTAACTTAAATATCTGATCTGATTGAGTTTTTCTCTAATACTAATGCTGTAAATGGTTCTAAGACATTCTAAAATGCTGCTTGTTCAAGTCTGGAACTAAAAAATCCTGCATACCTTTGACATTTTTTGTCTGACCCCTCTCCACCCCCAACCAGCACTGAGTGTGGTACCTGCTGAATTCAGTGTTTTGAATGCCTCTATTTTCAGATATCCCTCTGAATCAATTAAGAAATCATGCCACTAAAACAAATGGCTAAACTGCATACAACAACCTAAAAAAAAAAACAACTTGACAAAATAATAAAATATTCTCTATCCTGTATATTTCACAAAGGCATATGCAATACTTACATTCTTAATTTAGTTTACAGAATGGAACCAAAATGTATAAATGTTATGTTTGCTAAAACTTCACAATGTATATTGGGTCTTTGTACATTTTGCCTGACTTACCTTAAATTTAAAATATTTTTTGCTATATAACCTTAACAGTTATTAAGCAGTGTTTTCTTTTTGGGTACGTATTGTTTCTGGATATCAAGATGTTAAATATATTTCTTGCTATTGTGATATGACAAGAGACTTAACTTATCTTGCTGTGTCTTCCAATGTACACGCTGTATATAAGGATAAATGTGATGCTGCTGGAGACCAGAATAAATGGAACTAGAGTAGTGTATTGTATTTAGTCTGTATTGTTCATGGATGCTCTCCTTAATAGCCATATGCAATAAAATACATTATTTATGAAAGGAATAAAGTATTTGTGTGCCTATTTTCTCTAGGGGTGAAGTGGTTTTTTCTGGTTGTTTACATAAAATCAGTTTTTCCCTCTTTTGAATGAAAACATGCTTTCTGTAAATAAATCTTACTGCACTGCACATACTTGTTTTGCTTTTAATTCCTGAAACATCATGGAATCATCTTAAATCTTATTTAAGTATAAAACAATTGGTTTTATAAAAGTCAAGTTTATGTATTTGAGGAAATAACTAGGAGCAGAAATCATCTCAATTTTTAATTCCAGTTTTAAAAGTGAGTGGAAGATTGTGGGAGTCCTTCTGGCAGCCTATGTGGTGAGAACAGGCTTGCCCTATAGAAGTGTAGTCACCTCTGCTGGTACAAGGAGAGTGGGAAGTACAAGGAGAGTTTGGAGTTCCTCCTGCTGCTGGTTTGTGTGTAGGGAACCTGGGCTGCAGTCTGAGACACCACGGGGTCACTGCAGCCTGACTTGGTCAGTAGGAATGTCTTACACGTGACAGGAGACCCTTTTTCAGTGTTCTTGCACCCAGGAAAGTGATGGGTGTGGGTCAGGCACCTGACAGGGAATGTGGCAATGAGGGGCAGGGGACACCAATAGTAGCCTCATAAAAAGATTGATGTCTGTTATGCAGCAGTCTTGGTAAGAACTCCTTTGCTTAAGCTCAAGAGTGTTTCAGTGACATATCTTTGATCAGATGCAAGGCCTGCTGGTGCAAGGAGGGGACAGGATCTCACTGTGTTTCATGTTTAAACTCATTTGAGGTGAGATCCTGCCTTGGGATATGTATGCTATATTATGTTATGTGTTTTATATTCTTCTGGCCACATCTGCCACTCAGGGGCTGGACTTTCATGGTTGCCTGATGTTTTGGGGATGGTTCAGGGACCGTACTTGTACACCTTGGCCTTTAAAGGGCAAAGCCTGGCTCACTGTGGTGAGTGCCTTACTCTGAAAGTGGCTTGAATGGAAAAGAGCAGTTCTCTTTCTTGCAGCAGTAGGAGTGTCCTGTGGCTGCTGGAGTGTCCAATAAAAGCCACAAAGTGCAGAAATAAATGTAAATGCTCCCCAAGAGAGAACGTTCAGTTCCTTCTCTTGTATGTCCTGACCTTCTTGTCTGTAGGCTTTCCTAGGGGAGGGAAAATGGGACACTCTGAGTTTCATGGTGCCTACATTCTTGGCAAGAAAAAGCAATTGTTTCAGTCTTTGATATTGCTCTGGAGAAATACAGCTACCCAAAAGAGCTTCCTCATTTTTCTGCTGTCAACAGGGTATGAGAGTGGTACCTTACAATATACATAGGAGTACAATGTCTTTGATGCAACATCTGGAAATCCAGTATTAGATTCTCTGGAAGGTACAATTTCTGATAAGCAGAAAATAAACCTTTGGATATTTGTTTCCTTAGTTTAATGTGTGTAGGATGCTTTGAAATAGAACAAGATGTGACTGTACTTCTCCAGGATAAGGGGTCCATGGCTTCCAGCCTCCTTGAGAACCTGCATTTACTCTTTGTGGTACATGGTTCAGACAAGGGTTGATACATGTCCAGGTGTCATCCCAGCTTGCTTTCCATTCTCAAACACCATGGGAATACAAAAGGGGTTTAGGTCCTTGCTGCACTCATTCTAAAGTAATCTCTGAGTGTTCTGGGGTTTGCTTTTGGGAGAGCCATTGCTGAATAGCATAAAGGAAACAAATTTGGCTGGAGGTGCAAGCATTAATGCTCTGTGGGAGGCAAATAACTGACCAAATCTTTTAGTATATTACTACAGCTTCAGTCTTTCCCAGATGGCTTTTCCACTTTGAGAAACTTCAGCTTCAGCCAGCTCTTGCAGAGATTAAAAAAGTAATGGGGATAGAAGATATCATCATTCATTTTTGAAAAGATAGATGCCATTTTGGACTTTTTTTAAAAATTTTTTTTTAAGTTTATCATTGTAATGCATCCTATCTATTTATCAGACTAAACATATGTTTTATAATGTTCAATGTAGGGATGGGGAAACCATGGCCTGTGGGATGAATGTGGCACATAACATTGCTTCACATGAGCTATGGCCTAATTTTTTTTCATTCTATTAGGCAACATAGTGTCATGTGTTGAATAAATGGCTGCCAAAGGTTTTTGAAAAGTCCACTTGACCTTCAGTATTTCTTCACGGGGCCTCCTTGTATTCACTCTTTTCATGTTCTCTTTCCCCCTTTGTTAAAAGTGAGTAATAAATACAATTGTAAAACTGCATTAGTAAGTGTCAATGTAGAAGCTGCCTCTAGAAAGTGAGGAGCACTAGGGCTAAAATACAAGCTCTTGCATAAGAAGAGGATGTAAACATCGGGCTATGTTTACATGTCTCAAATGGAGGAGGCAAAAGGTGGAATTAGACACACCTTGAAACATCCATTAATATGAATTCAAGGAGGGACTAGATAAAGGAACAGGATTTCCTTAGTTGGAAACATGCTTTCTGCAGATGGACCAGTTCAATTTACCTCCCACATTTGACAGCAGTTAAGCACTACTATATTATTCTGCCTCAACCTTTAAAACTTCTGCTACTGCTCATTAAAGTAGCTTTCCTTCTCATTAAATAATGATCCTCTCTGAAAATGTGGGTGTACAGAACAATTCATTCATTGGTGTGAATAAGCTATGTTGCAGAGCTGAACATCCAGGCCTACTGTTCTACCTCAGACAAACTTCAACACAGAAATTTTGCTCAGGGAAAAGGGTCCAGACCTTGTAATATGACTTAGATTTCTCCTCACAGAAAGTGAACTGAAGTGTGTGTGTAGTTCAAAATAGATCAATTGATGAAACTTATAAGGGATGAACTAACTACATCTCCGGTAGAATATTATTGTGTAAAAGTCTGACCTTAAAAGTGTAGAGTTAATATATTCTCTTATGCTCCTAATTACTTTTAAAAGATTCCTTTCACCAAGGCATAATGGCTTTTTGAACAAGTACACTAAATGACCGTGAAAAGGTGTTCTGGTACCCCCTATAAGGTCTCTGAGGCATAGTCTAATTATCTGATGCAACAATATATTACAACTGTATTTGACAGAGCAGTTACTCCTGGGGGAAAAAATAATTTCTGTATCAGTGGCCCTTTACTGGCAATTTAGCTGATTTAGATGCAGATGTTGAAGAGAGAGGACCATCCTGCAAAAGGACAAGAAAGGGCAGGGACAGGGGATGTGTTATGCCTTTACTTGAGCTGTGTGATAAACATAGGTAAAGGTGTCATGGTCCATGTACATGAGTATAGACTTGAACAAGCTACCTAGATAAAGGAGAAATAAGGAATACAAGGCAATAATGTTGCCATATCTATTATTTCATTTAATCCAGTCCAGAGGTAACTACGAGGTATTTACCCCTTCCCTATGGAGCAGTGATTGCCTTAAATTATCTCACACTTGGCGTTGTGATGACACAGACACTGGGGAGTAAGTTCACACTGGTCAGCCACAACGTGACCACCAGCTGCCCTTTTACTGCTGCCAATTTGTAGTTTAAATATCACAAGCTGTTGCACTAAGATAAACTCTGGAGCCCTGGTCCCAGTGGCCACTGATTAGGAATATGCCACCACTGCATTCATGGTGATTTACTGCAGCTGTAGCTCTAATTCAGAGTCATTTGGGAGGTTGTTTATATATTTCTGACACTTTTTTTTAAACCTTATGCCCTCTATAGGCTGTTCTGCATTGTGATTCAAGATTGCCTTTGAGCAGTACTTCAGGAAATGTAATTATAGTCAGTTATTTGTCATGTCTATCAAGCTGTTCCATGTAAATATCTTAATTCGTAAGTGGGATACATGAAAGATATTTTCTCTCCTAGAAGGCCAAACCTCACAATGGCTGCCCATTTTCTCAAGGCTAAACTGCTTTTAAGTGACTTTTCTTCTGGTACAATTTGTCAATGGAAGCAGAGTGGAATTTTCACAACTAGTCTATACCTTTAGCCAATGAATCAATAAAGCAACCAAGTATTTATTTCAGCTGCAGATAAATGAATGTTTCTCTAAAGGTTTCATAAAAGTAAAGGTTAAATTTTAATCTTATTTATCTAAGAACAAATATTAAAGTGTTTCTACTTTGGGTAGAGTCTTTTCTTAGTAACAAACTTGACAGAAGAGGAGTAATGTTTTCCTTCTTTGCCTGTGATGCATCATGTTTAATATCCCAGTGCTGGGTTCTGTGTTATTTTAGTCAAATAATGGTTTTACTATTTCACAGGAAGGACTTTCACTGTATAAACATTGAATTTTTTTACTGACTCTGCCTGTATATCTCAGATGGTAACAGTCCCCAGGATTTTTCTGTTCTAATGGAATAAAAACCAAAGGAAATTTCTAATTTGGCAGCTGTAGTCCATTGCCTTCAAAATCAGAGAAGAGGCACCACAAAAAAAAATCAAGACAGCATAATTTCCATTTTGAAAACTTGCTCTTTTGTTTTTGGACAATCACACTTACATGATGTACCTGGAGTGCACCATTGCCAGGTTATTTCCATGATGTTTGCTCTTCATTTACAGGCATGCAGATCAGGGGAAACATCCGGGGCCATGGACAGAAGAACCTCATTTATGCTTGGACTTATCTTTATGCTTTCCAGCCATTGAACTTCCTGTCCTGTGACAAATTATACGTTCAGAAATTTCTGTTGTTCTACACTGTGATTGCCCTTGATTTGATATATAAAACAGAATATACCATCTCAGTTTGAGGTGCACCATCACTCTGTGTGTGAAGTTCTCCTTCACTGTTCAGAAGAATGCTCTGGTTCTCCTCTTATGCAGCAGCAGCACAAGAATATCAACAGATACTCTTGACAAGGGCCTAATTATACTTGTTACTGCTCAAGAAATCTCATGCTTTGTGTGTGTTCCAATAGAGTTTGTCAGATTTCGGTGTATTTGGAGGACATTGTTGGTTGGTTGGTTGGTTGCTTGTCCTGTTTTGCTAATGAGTGGGTGACTATTTTACTTGTCCTCAAGCACAGAGGATCTACAGGGTGATATCTCTGAATGTTCCCTGAATGATATTTCAAATGACCCTGCAACTTTTGTCAGCCACCAAACTTCATCTTCCCAACTCAGAGCCTGAACCATGGTCTGTGCCCATCTCTTTGTGTGTCTGTAAATCATCACATTGATCAGTGGGACTGAGATGTAGCAAAGGCAAGAGCTCTGCAAAGCTCTTTTTGAACCCGTCTCACTACATTAATCTGCAAGGAGGCTTTGGAATGTGTCTGACGAGCAAAAGAAGAGTGGGACCTTTTGTATCTCCTTTAGCATTTCAGGTTTTTCAGGAGCTTTACTAGAGAAGAAATAACCCCTCCAGCTAAGTACAGAGCTGTGTTCATCATTAAACAGGAAACCTCCATGGTGGTGGGTATGGAAGCAGGGTAATAATGAATGCACCTTCCCCTTAGGGTGAGTTGTGGATGGATGCATCACCTGCCCGCTCCTGCTGCTCCCGCTCCAACAAACACCGCCTGGGAATGCCCCAAAACATCAAACTCAGCCTCACCGTTGTGCTCTCCCAGTGAGAGGGCAGGAGTGGGACCCTCCAGGTATTTTATCCTCTTCCCCAAAGGGAGGTGGTCTGGGCAGGCCCCTCGGCCTCCCATCACAGTGTGTGCGGCACAGGCACCGTTGGCATTGCTCTGCACCACTGACAGAGCCTGGTCACCACTCTAATTGTACTGCCCCACTGACAGGGCCTGGCCACTGCTGGCATTGTGCTGCCCCACTGACAGAGCCTGGCCCCCGCTCTCATTGTTCCTGCCCCACTCACAGAGCCTGGCCACCGCTCCCGCTGTGCTGCCCCCCACTGACTGACAGAGCCTGGGCACTGCTCTCATTGTGCTGCCCCACTGACAGGGCCTGGCCACCGCTCTCATTGTTCCTGCCCCACTGACAGGGCCTGGCCACCGCTCTCATTGTTCCAGCCCCACTGACAGAGCTTTATCAGCTGCTCGGCTGCTCGCAGGCATCCCCCACCGATTTCCATGCCCGCCTCCTTGGCGAGAAGCCAGCATTTTGTTTACCTCTTAAAAGAAGATTCATTAATGTGTTTTTCCTGTTCAAATTTATTTGTGTGTCGTTTACCCTGCATAGACAATTTTGCTTTTCTAGTACTGTTTATATTTTCTGTTGGCTGGGGAATATGGGAGGTTTCTTTTAATCATTAATATATTGGTGAGCTAAGTAATTATTTGCAAACTGAACCATTTGTGGTTAAAGGGGGTTTTCTGTTTTGGTTTTTTTTTTTTAATTTAATTTTTTAGGTTTATGAACCATGTTTGGCTAGCAGTTATTTTTATGCAGCCCCACTGAAGTCAATACAATTCCTTAGTTAAAACTGAGCATCATACTCAGCCTGCTGTAGTTTTCTCTCAAGCCTTGTAGTAAGGGTGTGTTTATGTGACATATCCAGGATTGCCAGCACCAGTGGCCCTGCAAAAGGACTAGATGCAATCTGAATGTTAGCAAATGAAGCCACATAGTTCTAAACTGCCAGGTTAAGATAACCTGACAAATTTAAAGAAGCAATGCTCAAGATATTGATCTGCATTAATATTACACTACTGCCAAAAGAGGTGATACTATTTTAGTAGAGAAATCAGATTCAGGGGTTTTGATTCAGGGTTTTTGTCAGTGTAGACAAGCGCATCAAACAAAGTGGTGAGAAAGCAGTAATTTCACAACTTTCACTGCACAATGTATTCTACAGAGTGTGTTGCTTTTTTTTCTTTTGCGTTTTTAAATGATAAGACAAAAATTAAATTAGTGGAATCCCTTCCCTTCTTGCTGCATGCATTAAATGATTTTTCAAGGTTTCCGTGGTCACTTTGTGTATTCTTGATGGGTTGTGAAATGAGAAGATGCTAAAGAATGACTGCTCCCTTCACTCTGCTTTTAGGGGAGGGAGCAGTGCCTGGGGCAGTGAGACAGGTAGGGAGCAGTAACCTTTGGCTGCCTGGGCTCTGAGAGCCCACCAGATAGAAGGGAATCAGGGAGGCCAGATGTCCAACATATTGCAGGGGTTTACAATGGTCCTCATGTGATTATTTAAGCATAGGAGTTCATACAAAGCAAGAATCGTAGCACAAGCTTTTCCATTCCTCTCTCTTGGAGCTTAATTAAGTTTGTCCTACAAACTGTCATTTTGGGATGAAATTATTTTAATAATTTAATCAAATGAATTCAAGGTCAGATTGAGAGAAGGAACTAATGAATACATTCTGAAAGAAAGACACTTTCTGTTCAGTGCCACTCTGCCAGGGAATAGCTGAGATCAATTTCCTCTTCCTATAAAGACATAGCACCGAGGCTTAAAAGATTTATGTTAAAAAAAATAAATCTCCTTTCAGGATGGAAAAAATGTGATTGATTGGCTCCCTTGGAGAAAGGAAGTCCTTGTCTAATTAACACTCCCATTTGCTTTTTTTTTTAAGGTAAAGTATTAAGTGATCATGTGTAATGATCTTTTGTTCCATATTCTGTTTCCAATTCTGCTAGACCAGTGAATCAGGGTCAGCAATGCAACATTTTCCACTGGCCTTATGACCACAGCAAGGAGGATTTTGAAAGCCAGCTTCCACATTCCCTCCTCAAAAGAGAGACATTCCAAAAAACAGTAAGATCTCTGTCATCATGAATACCTATGTTTCAAGTTTAAAAACCTGTTTCCTTGGTAACTAGACTTGTTAGGCTGGTCTGCTCATACCATACATGCAGAGGCCACCACATACCATAAAAAGCTTATTGAGCCATTTAGCAAAAACATGTAATGCATCAGAATTTTGTACTAATTTTAAAGAATTCCTGAGACAAAAGAAAAAATTTCTCTTCTGCTTGTCTTGTGCTGTATAAAATCTTCTTCTGTGATGCTGGAGGATATCATGGCAGAGGATGGCAACAGTGACTTTCACAAAGTCATTCCTCTCTGGACTCATCTCTCCATCAAAATTCCTTCCTGGATTCCTCCCAAGCATGGTCAGCTGTGACACCCATTTATTATATTTTTTCTGTTTGTGAATGCTGCTGTTATTGAAGACATTTTAGACTTGGCTATTGGGGGCATATCTCTGTGCTGTCGTCACATAGCTGTGTGATGGGCATTAACTTGGATATCCCTGACTGGCAATTTGACTCCCCACACCCAGACAATGTACATTCATAGCATCTTGGTTGCCTGCCATTTAGCCCATCTGTTGGATTGACTCTTTGCCCATTTAAAAGTCAGTCAGACAGGGGTGTAGGTGCCAAGAAATGTGAATTGAGAAGAGGAGTCTGCATAACGCTGCTGGCAGAGCATCTTCAGTAAGAGCCTCCTCCTTTGTGGCAGCCATCACTGCCAGATGCCTCCCTACAGTGGGTTACAACTGCTGACATTTACGTACCCAGAAAAGGATACAGGAGCAGAGAAAAGGAGGGAAGAGTTTCCAGGCTAGCCTTGGCAACTTGCAAGGCAAGTGCTGTGCTCTTGCAGGTACTCGGTTCACAGCACAAGTAAGAGACGTGTGGAGATTGCAGGGTATTAAAAAGTTACTCAGTAGGAAGGGGAGCACATTTTTAGTGTGCTAAGGTGAACCTGAGGTAGCCCATTACACTTAAGGACAGAGCCAATGACCCAGCAGAGGTAGCTGCAGGAACCCAGTAAAGGTATTTCTCCTCCTCTTCTGTGTAGGAGACCTGTATGAGAGTGCTATCCCTGCCTGGGGAGTGTTTCTGAATGTGGAGCAGATGCAGCCATGCCTTAAGGTCATCTCTCTCTTAGCCACAATTGGATTGTGTAGGGAATTAACTCATCTGTGTCTAAAATTCATAACCCAAATCTGGAGTGTCAGGAAAAGACATCTCCTCCTGATGTCTTTTGCCCAATGTCTAATCACAAGCAGAGAACCCCAATTTGTGCAAGCCTGAGCTAATGTGCTGAGGAAGCAGCCCACCAAAAGTGATGTCTTATGCTGTGCTCCACTTTCCCTGATGTCAGCAAGTAACACTGAGGAATATGGTGTTCAACATGTCATCTCTGAGCCAAGAATTAGGGACCACTGCCTGAGGGGACAGGAAGCAGATTTAGTGTGCCTACTTGTCAGTTAATAGTCAGCCTTATGTTGTACAGCAACGACTCTACTTGCTCATTACAAGGAAGATAACAACCAGTTAGAATACAGGAAAAATTCCAAGCAAGAGTTACAATTCTTCCCCCATACCCTATTTACATCACTTTTAGGCAGCTTGCTGCAATTCTAAACACACGTGGTATCAAGTAGTACCAAAATTATTAGGTGCTGATGCATGTGTAGGTTTTGCAACACCAGTCAGCTGTTCTGTGGTGTGCTAGCCATGTGACCCACCTTCCATGCCTCTTTCCCCATGCTTTTCCCCTCTGATCTTACACTCCTGATCTTGATGATGTAGCCTGCACAGTCCTCTGCCTGCAGGGTGTAGATACATGATGGGGAAGTGAGGGCTCTTGCTTGTCCCCAGCCATGTCACTGATCCATATTCCAGGAGAATGTTGTGTGGGGATGAGTTTGGAAAAGGACCAGGGCTTTGGGGATGCAGGGACTGATGGGGATAAGGTAAGCCATGTTTCCAGAAAAAGGAGAAAAGCAGAAAGCCAGGTTGGAAGGGAGGAGTTCAGTAAACCATGGGATGAGAGAAAAAAAGAGAAAAGAGGAGGAGACAGGAAGAAGAGAAGGTGCTGGAGGTGCAGGTCTCCTGGTGCTGCTTTCCTGTGTTTATTCCAGAGTGCTCTGCTGGGAAAGTCCCATTGCCTGGAAAACAGAGGTGTTAAATATTTAATGCAAGGTGCTGCACCTGGGTTTGGGCAATCACAGGCATGAGCACAGACTGGGAGAAGTCATTGAAAACATGTGAAAGAAGAAGTTGGGGGTTCACTTAGATGAAAAGCTGGCAGTGAACCAAAAATGTGCTCTCAGAGCCCAGAAAGCCCATTGTGTCCTGGGCTGCACTCAAAGCAGCATGGCCAGTGGGTTCAGGAAGGTCATTCACATGGCAATCTCTAAATCCAAGCAGTCCAATCTAGGTAGTTTCTTGTCAATAGATCAATCCATCCTGGGGAAAGAAAAAAGCACAGAAGAACGATCTGCATCACATAGGAAAGATTTAATATTCGGTCTGACTGGTACTAGGAAATATGAAAGTTGTAAGAACTGATAAAAAAGTAAAATACCCTCCTAGTATTAAAGTGCTGCAGCCCAATAATAGTTCCAGTCAACGAAAGCAGCCTTTTAAAATAGCACAGCCTAATTCCTCACTCTTCTTCCATGTACTCTACAGGTAGTCTTGCCAGCAGACTGCTGCTTTTTGGTCCCAGAAAAATATTGGGTTTTTTTCCCCTTATTAAAAACTATTCAGAACTCAGCTGAGAAAAACACACATTATTTATTTAAACTGTTTGTTAAAACCAGATTAATTCTTTGGGCATTTATTTTTCCCTAGGTCTTTTTCAGCCAGAGATTGTGAGTGTCCTAACCTAGGTCCCTTTCCCATTTTGGATCATGTGTTGTTATCCAGTGTTTGTAAAATGCATCCTTTTGAGTTCTAGTGGATATCTAATGGATACTCAACATTAGTTGAACCCATTTATAAACCTGTGTAATATATGTATGCTGCATGTTCTGTATATTTTCTTTGTGTAAGCTTTATGCCTTCACTTTTATAAATATCCTGTATAAGTAACAGCCTCTTAACACTTTTACGGCACATTGCTGTGGAGGTACTTCCAAAACAAGTCAGTGAATTTAGAGGCTACAGCAAGAAGGAATGGAATGACTCGGGTGCCACAGTCATTCCCAGCCAAGTCAAACTAGCAGACAGCACTACCATGGAATAGGCAGGCCTGCACTCTCTTTGCCCCTGTGCATGTTGAGAATCATTGAGTGGTCTGGATTGGAAGAAACATTACTGATCACCTTGTTCCAACACCCTGCCATGAGTTTCCCCTTTGGACTTATGCGATTCCTGGTGCCACCTGATGTTTCATGCAGCTGCACAGCACACTAGGCAGGGAAACCCACCCAGGAGAAAGCTGTGTGAGGAAAAGGAGCTTGGATAGCTCAAATGTGGGTCTGGTCCCCACCCTGGTCCACTGCAGCAACATGCACCTTTTGAATGCCAGAAAAAAGGAGAGGGCAATATTGAATCAGAAAAAAAAATGGGATTGTGTAGGGGGATACAGTATGGATAAATTAAGGTGGTATAAATGTAATCTTGCCCCCTAAAAACTTACAGCTGAACCAATTATTAAGGATTAGGAGCAGGCCTGATGTTAACAGGCCACACCTGCAGCCAATCAGAAGAGTGTTATAAAAGAGTGGGCTGGGTGGTTGAGGGGAACTGGAGACAGTTGGCTGCTGTGAGGACAAGGAAGAGTCAGTGGCTAGAGGAGCTGCCTGCAAGAAACATCAGGGAGGTATGGAGCTCTAGCAATGTGGAACCCTTGCAATGGAATGGTGATAGAGCTCTTGCACTACAATGGCAATAGGATTGTTTCATTTGGCCTCAATGTTGGGCCAAAGTGTCTGTGAAATTAAAGTCTCTGAGTGGTTAAACCATGAATAAAATTTTATTGTGGCTGAGAATTTTCTCTGGTCAGTGGCAAGTAGCATCCATTCCATCAGGCTCCTGGAATACAGGCAATAAATCTATTTATTTTTTACTTTTTTTTTTTTTTTTTTTTTTTGTAATATTGTATGTTAATGCTTGACTGCAGTGAGTCCTTTTCTGTCTGAGTTAGGTTTTCCCTTTACTTGCACTCCAAACTGAGATATAAGGGACTGACAGAATTTTGCTCTTTTGGGGGGAGCCTTTATTGTCTCTATGACAACAGTGCCCTTCAGCAGTCACTGATGGGGTCTTGAGTTCCTCCAGGCATGAAGCCTACACTGTGGAGCTCCTGCATGTGTGTGGTTAGCAGGAGAGAGCCAGAGAGCTGTAGGAATGACAACTGCCCTTTGGAAAGGTGATCTGGCTGCTGCTCCCTCCTGCAGTCCTCCCATCCAAAAGGCAGATGAGGTTAATGTAACAGTCTGCAACAAAAGACACTTTTTCAGGTACTTGTGTGGGGGTGTCTGAGACCTTTACCAGTCTCATTTATGCGTGCAAGCCCAGCTTTTGCCCCACACTTAGACTAGAGCCGTTTGCACAATGTGTCTGAGGTAACCACGTATGAAGCAAGGTCCAGCATGACCAGCAGTCCTCAGTGAAAATATGTGCAGTTCAGTACAAACATTGAAGTCTTCCAAACATTGCACAATCTCTCATGCAGAAATCCCAATTTTAAGGAAAATTAATCCAGATACTCTAGATTTAGGGAGGGACTATGGGTTTTGTGGGCTGTGTAAGGGCTTCAGAAAGCAGCACAGGGGGTCTCCATTGGCAAGAGCGCCAAGGGTAGGTAGGTGACACACAGCCCCCAACAAACCAGGCTGAGTGATGGGCAAGAGATGCAGCTCAGCTGAAGCACAGGCATCTCAGGTGTTTGGAGGAGATATGTTAGAAGGCTAACGATCTTGGGATTCTGTAGACAGCTCAAGGTGGACTGTACGCAATGGGAGACTGTTTTTGTCCTCTACCCTTGTAAATCAAGACCAATATATGGATATTTGAGGTTGGAGAAAAACACTTCTATTGATATGCAAAAATAATGGCATAGTAGGATAAAAATACAAGTTCTTTTATCAAACACACTGGTCAATATTGTGGTTGTGAAATGCTAAGAACATATAAGTATCAGTGAAACATCAGGAAATAAGTGCTTTCCATCTTTACAGCCTTTCCCACCCCTTTATAAACATCTTTCTATTTGTTTTCTTTTATAGGGTAATGCATTTCTTCCTTCCGGCTTCACCTCTACTCCCCCAACCCTTTGTTTTACTATATTTGTGTTGGGAAACATCTCCTTTATTGTCAGTATCACTTTCATTTGTAGTTCTACTTTGTTTTGCAAAATAATTCAGGAATTCTTGATCCAAAGGCATCTGTTTGAAAGCGTTTCAGTAAAGTCTGTAAGGAGAAAATATCTATTCTTCTGCTGTTCATTTTCTCTATAATTTTTTCTTCTCTCCTTGCTTTTGCCAATGACCACTAATTTTTCCACTTAGAATCCAAGGAAAAATGCATTTTTACATTTTTCAAAAATCCCAGTTTTATTTTCTGTCACTTGCAAGATGCCACATCTGCAATTTCCTTCCTGCCTGGAAGTCTGAAATCACCACAACAATGTCTTCTGCATCGAGGGCTCAGGGGCTTCTCTGCAGCAAAACACTTGAGCAAACCCTTAAAGTTAAGCCTCTGCATAGGCTCATTGAAGGAGTGAAGAAGCATGAATGTACCTTGAAATGCACTGAGTTCTTGTACAAACATTTGGATGATTTGCATTCAAAAGTGAACTGATGATATTTTTACACCAGAAGTTGCTTTTCACTTGAAATGTCATTTCCATTGACAGCAAAATCATTTGACTTTTCACAAGAACGAAAACAACAAGCTCCTCAAAGCCAAGACTCCAACAGGAATAATTATTGGCTTTTTGAATTCTCACATAACATGAAAAATTACAAAAAATTTAGCTGATCTCTTTTTCTTTTACTCAGACGGAAAAAATCTAAGGCCATTGACCCTAAGTCTGAATTTAAAAAATGACATGAAAATGAAGATAAAAGAATATGTGGAGTATTGTTTGTTTGTTTCTCCTGCTTTGTGGTATATAAACCAACCTGAAAGTTTTGAAGATTAGATATGGTCCTGAGTCAGAGTCTACTTCCCCATGTTCAGCATGATTGAATTTGACATTCAGGTTCTCTTCTTTGGAAGGGGAGTTTGCAATCCCCGCCCTCTGGGGCTGTAAATGACTGTGTAAGGTGTAAAGTGCTGGAAAGCCCACCTGAAATACCTATTCCTTTTTACTTGACACAGTCAGATATGTGTCAGGGATTGCTGTACATCCCTAGAGGTGCTTCCAACATCACCATGCAGATTAGGGTATCTTGAAATCTGATAAAATGTCCAAGGAATGGACCTGCCTGATAAAGAACTGTAATTACTTGTATCGGACAAATGCACTTGAAAATAGATGAATAGCCTGTTTCTGATGCAGAGGATGAATCAGGAATTCTTCACACAGAGAGTCTGAAAGATCAGGCCCCATGTCATTTGAATTAAGGTGTTGCTATGTTGTTATCTGGGATGAAGTGTGGGATTTATATAAACATCATCTTCCCCTTGCTGAGGGTCAGCCAATTCAAACAACCTGTATAAGTGGTTTCCATGTTAAAGAGGACTATGTTTACATCTTGAGCAGTTGTTGCTGTGGTTTGGTCCTGTACAAACCCAAAAGAAGCCCCTATTTAATTTCACATTTGTTACTGCATTTCCAGTCTTCTTGGACATATCGGTGGTTTTGTTCATCTGTGAGCATAAGGCCCAGGCAATTTGGCCAGGGAAGGAATAATCCTGCCTAGTGGGACCACCAGGTTTTGGGAAGTGCTGTTGTCTTCCTCTGCCACCTTCCAGAGCTGAGAAAAGAAGGGAGAGAGAAGGAGAAGTGATTTGGTTTCCTTCTGTCTTTGTGTGTGTGAGCTGTGTAGAGTCATCCTCTATTGACATCCAACTTTGCCATTGCAGGTCATTTTCTGCTTTTTTGGTGACACAGGGGAAGGGGTGATATGGGGCAGCCTCAAAAAGCAGGGTTCTGGCTTGACAATTACTTTTTTGGTATTAAACACTGAGTGGTTGTCACAGCTCCATTAGGCATCTCCAATGGGATGATTTGGAGAGAGCCACTGAGATCAGGGATTAGGGACTCATAATCAGTAACTTCAGACCAGTTTCTGATAACCCTAATCAATTACACCAATTTTCCTGAGAGAACATCAGGGTCCTTATGTCACTTATTGTTTGTTTTCCTTCCATATACAAATCCCTTGCTGGGATAACTCTGAAAGCTTTAGTACTTTAAACAAATACAAACTAAGGAAGAACACAGCTCTTTATAGCTTACTCATTTTGCAATTCATATGGCCCTCAAAAGAATTTTTTTGCTTTAAAATTTTGAACCTGCATGATAATGCACTTTATCTTGCCTAGCTAGTTCAAACCAGGTCTGATGAAAGCCACCTTTGAGTTGATTTTTGTTTGCATTAAATGCCTCTTTGAACTTTGGTGTGGGTGGCTGACCTTTAGAATCAAAAGCTGTACTGGTGCAATGCAGCTAGAAGCACTAAAACAAGTGTCCTGACAATTAAATAAAAAATTACTGGCTGGGCTGAGGTACACTGGTCACGTTAATACTGTCAGGAGAACTCAGTGCCCACGTGATGTTTTGTTGTTATTTTTCTTTTTCCCCTATAAATCTCAGTCACATAAATTTGCTAGGGCGATTTACATCTATGACTCTGGCTCCAGAGGCACCTTGCATGAAATTTAAAGGAACTCTAGGTCTTTTTCTCTGGAATGCAGGATCAGAAGAGTGCTTACACACTAAAAATAAAAAACTAAATCAAACAGAATTTTATTCTTTAAAGTAAACAGAGCAAAGGCTATCAGTGTCAGACACAGCAGCAGTCAGGTGTGTGCTGACAAAAGAGACTGAGAAATTTTTTCTAACAGAGGAAATTATTGGGGTTTATTTACTCTTTCCAGGGAGAAAAAGATAATTTTTAAAGGATGCAGGATACTACCACTAATAATAATAAATCAGAAGGCAAACTTGTTTACACCAAAACCATTGAAGCTCTCCAGCTTTTGGCCCTTTTTGGAAAACTACCGATCACTCTAAGTTCAAATAGGTCAGTAGAAAATCAGGTAATGCTCTCAGAATCCATCCCAGTGGCAGGATGAGACAGAGCTTTGAGGAATGACTCCCTGATTTATCATTAATAAGCTGTAGGCGAGGAACTCTGGACTCATGCACAGTTTTGCCAATAGGTAAATATTTTTTGCATAGTCATGTTAAAGCAATTTCCTGGCAATGCTGCTGTTTACCTTGCTTCTTCATGAAAGTAGAACTCAGGTTTGTTTCTTAGGCTGCCTGGATTCTGTCATCTATTTTGGATTTCCTAATATCAGGCTAAATTTACTGTATGCTTGATTTGCAAATCAGTAAATTTAGTTTGCTCCATCAAGCATTATACTCCAATGCAATGGAGTATAAAAATTGAGCATGCCATTGAAAACCCAAGTCTCAGAAAATCAAAAAATTAGTACGAGCTGTATTTTCAAGTATGTAACAGACAGAGATTTTAGTTACTTATCAATGATAACATTTTGTCACTGGAGTTGCTGATTTCAGGGTTCTCAATTCTTTTTGCCTTGTAAGTTCTTGAAAAGAAACTGGTCTATCTTTTGAATCGTGTAGGTATTGCAAAGAAGACAAAACCTGCGTCAAAAGCAGCACTGCAGTAAGTTTTGGCAGTGACACTGCTATTTTTTCTTGCTTTGGAGCCACGTGCAGCAAGTACTGCTGGGTTAGATAAAGTTTAGGAGGAGTTGAAGGAAGCACATCGTGTGTGTTGGAGGTTCTGGAAGGAAGAGGAGTCCCTGAAAGTCCCTCTGAGACAGTTTTAAAAATTATATCAGAGAAGGGACGTGCTTACAGTTTCATTGTATTTCCTGCTCTGAAGTCCAGCCTGGCAAGCTTGGGGTGCAGCCCCTTATCCCCACCTGTTGAAGTGCCAATAGAACAGACACACATCTGTGACAATAACATCAAACTGAGGAATTTTGCTCACTAATGATGATCCATTTCTGTCTTACATACAAGAGACCTGACTGCAAGAGAATAACTATTATTGTTGCAGTGGTTATCTTATTAAGTGCTGCTTTTTAATAAAAATAATAATAGCGAATTTTCCTGACACAGCTGAGCCAAATTGATAACTGCTGCCCTTGAAAGAACAAATTTCATCCTTGTCCTTCTCCACCTTTCTTTTCATGCCCCGATTCTTCCACACATCTCATTTCTTTTCCCACTCATAATTCCTTTCCATTCCTCTTTAACCTAGCTGCATCATTTGGGGAAGAAAACCCTGAACCCACGACCCCACATTTCTGTTTCCACGGAATATTTATATCATTTTGATGAATGGAATTCACTAAACTTCTTGGTTGTCCCTCTGAGCTGCCAGACAACCAGCACATCTGGCACAAAGTGAGTGAAAGGCAAATGTGTCCAATGCACATGACAAAGGTGTGTGGGCTTTCTCTTTTCCTGTAGCAAAAGAGATATTTGACTCGTCCTGCAGAACAAAGCCATGCTCCAAAAACTTCATCCCAGTGACATGCTCCAGTAATATTTTTCTTACTATCAAAATCAGTTTAAGAGGTTCTGATTCCTCTGCCTGTTCCCACTCTCTGCAATGTTTCTCCTGCTCCTTTCTCAGCTGTTTGTATAGATGTGTTGCAGGTTGGATCATTGAAATTATCAAAATCCCTTTCAGAAGGTGTTTTTTTTTAAAAAAAACCCAGAAACCTCATCTCTGATCCTTCTGGTGATTGTGATCAGAGTGCAGCCCAAAGAGCCCAAGGCAGCCCTGCAGCCCTTTCCATCAGCAGAGCTGGGAGGGCACTGAGCTGCAGCAGTGAGCCAGGTGGATTTGCAAAGAAGGGAACCAAATGTCCAGGAACAGGGAAGCAAGAAACTATTTTACAGTGCTTTGCCAATAGAGAAGGCAAATGTCTAAGTTAGGTGGATTTAGGTTTTGTTTCCAGTAAAGGCTGCAGGGAACATGACCCGGTAATGTTCAGCAGCAGATGAAGCAGAACTTCTAACCACTGATGTAAGTATAAATTTTTACAGTGAAAACAAAAGGCTAAGGACATCAAGGTGAAAGCTGTGTTTTCAGCTTTGATCATATAAATTGAGAACTGGTGCCAGCTTGGAATAGTTCAACCTTTCCTGGGATCCAGCTTTAACAAAGAAGCAATTTTGCTGTGGGAGCTAATAGGCCTTTTTTGTTACACCTGACTGACCCATACTTAAAAACATATATAATAAAGAACATTTTGTAGGTTTGGAATGAAAGAAATGCTCATCATCACCATGGCTGTGGTTGCTTGGCATAGGAGAATGTGAAGTACAGTATAGTGTTCTGCAAAGTCCAGTCAAGGAAACCTACTATTTCCTAATAGATCTTTGTCTAGTGTTAGACAAACTTCAATCAAAAAAATGTAATGAGCACCTCATGCTGTAATTTATGGCCTTGTATAAAATACCGTTGTCATCTTATGTGTTTATATAGGATACAGATTTTTGATTTTAAAGTATGTATACACTGAGAGCTGAGTTCTTTGAATACCAGGTATGAGGAAACATTGTCTCTCTAGGGTGTTAATGACTTGCTTATATCAAGTACATAGTCCCTAATAAGTTTCTGTTTATGGGTAGAGGACTTCATCTGAAGGGGACCTTATTAACTCCCCAAGTTAAATGGGGGGAGCAAATAACCCCTCAGTGTCACAATTATCAATCTGATTAAATTATAGATTACAGGTGTCTATGATAAGGTAAAGGTTTGAGCTTGACTGAGAGCTTAACAGTAGCCAATTTTCAACACTATTTTCTTCTGAGAGCAAAAGACAATAATTTCATCCTAAGAAGAGTGTACATGGGAGCATTTTAGCAGTATTTGCAACAAAGAAGTAAAATGTGTTTGAGTGGATCAAAAGTACACAAACATATAATCATTATTCCCTATTTTATTTCTTGAAATTTGAATTTAAACCAATGAGTGTGCCTCTATCCATACCTTTCTGCATCTATTTCTGTACCTATTTTTTATGTCTGTCTTGGGATGAAGTTGATTCAAGGATAACTAAAACACCAAAGAATTTTTTCTTATGGATATTATGGTCCTTAAATCCTGGATTGTTTGTTTCTTTTCTGTGAACATATTTTGAAGAACTGAAAAGTTAGTGTTCCTTCCCTAATTTATAAAATGATTTGAAATCTAGAACACCACCATAAATAAAATCTTTTTCAATAAGTAGTGTTAACCAATATTTCAAAGTCTTTCATTGATACAAGAAAGCGTTCTTGCTGAACTTTCGAATGTAACTGGTAAAAAAGATATTTCAAAGAACTGGATCATAGATGAACCATATTCTCATAGTAGGAAAATAAATAATTAAATAAAAAACCCCTTAAGTGCATTAAATAAGCAAATAAAGAGCAATGCAGCACAGGCCAGCTATTATTAGCATACAGTAAATGATATGGAACATATCAGATCTATAATTGTGTGAATAAGAAAAAAAAAAGAAGAAATAGCTGCAGGTGCAAGATATTTAGGATGCATTTACCTAACTTAACCTTAGTTCAGCCTCAGAGTTTCAAGGTTTTAGGGCCTGTGCAGATGGGATTCTAATCAGGAATGCAGGTTCAGTGCCAGAGGGGATAGAAGTCTTCTTTGTTTACAATCAGAGCTGCTTTCTGACCTTCAGCCATTGAAAGCTCGCATTCAGCTTTAAAAATATGAATGTTCTCACTACTGATGCTTTCCAGGCTTCTCATTTCTGTTACCATGACTAAAGCTAAGCTAGGCACACACTGTTTACAATTGCTGCTCCAGCTTTGCTAAGCTGGTTCCAATGTTGTTATCTCAGACTCTTTCTAAGGCTCTGATTCTGTGATTCCATCTTACACTATTCAATATACTAAGGTCTATTACAAGCATCAAGATTAAATTTTTGATCTGAACCTCAGCAAAATCGTTTAGGAAAGCTTCTGTGGGGTTTAGAATTCCTATTTTTTTTTTTTTTTTGCTTGAACAGGTCAGTCTAGCTCTTTCTTGTAGAAAACAAGAGCTTCCAAGGAGCCATAATAAGGTTTGTGTTTTTTATGAATGATAGAACCACAGAAGTGTTATTATATAGGCTCAAATAGATGAAAGATGCATACTCTAATGCCTTAGAGTCAGTGTTATGTAGCAGAATTCAGGAAAAAACAGTAAGTATCCTTCTGGCTATTTCATCTGTCTTAAATGTTTTGGGAAGAATTTCTTTGTCTGTTTCCAAAGATGTGCATGGTCTGCCACTTTGAACTGTTGTAGGCATTCTGGGGCTCTGAAGACTTATTTTTCAAGCCTCAAAAAATGTGCAAGTCCTCCCCAAAGGTATGTGCTCTCAAAACTTCACAGCAAGGAGGAAACAAAATGCAGGTGCAACTGTGGCATTCACGGGAAGGCCATTTTCCTAATGCTTCTGTTTTGACAAGGAGAGGGCATAAAACACTAAGGCTGTAGCCACTGACAGAGAGGTCTGTTTCTGCTACAGAGCTATTAGCAGAAATGCAGTAGGAGCAGAGTAGAATCAACATTTTTGTGCAAGGCAAACCATGTGGATACACTGTTAATTACTTTGTGTGATATCTAATTTACTACAGGATTTTAGCAAGGTGTGTAACTGGAGGTAATTTTGCAGAAGAGGCAGTGCTAGAGTTGGTGACTGGGGGATGTGTTTTGCTGTTGACTGGTCAAAACAGGTTCTACCACAGCTTTATGGTTTGTTCTAGCTGACATCTTCCTGTTTTTACAAATATTCCATGTTAGACACTTTGTTAAGGTGAAAGCTTTTGAGTTTGTCAATATAAATCCCCAGATGAGATAGGGATAAGATGATTTAGCAAACAGAGACAAGACTGAACATTCAGAAAATTAGACCAGATGTAGAGAGTTAGCAGGAAATGACAATATTATTAATTCATTTTTTAACTAGTAAAAAAAAATTATCAAATTTGAAATTGTGTTCTGTGCGATTTTAAACTAATATCTATAGAATCCTTCTGCCTTAATGCCAGGATGTAAACAATGAATAAAATTGAACCATCATATTTCCTCTTTAAACAAAAAGCATGATTTCTCAGTTTGCATCCTATCAGGTTTTTTCCCTCCCAAGGTCTAAAGAGCATGTTTGAAACAGTTTTCTATCTGTTACTAGTACTTTGTCCTTTTTCCCTTTCCCATAACTCACAATTGACCCTGAATCAGGCTCCAAGAACAATTTGTACTGTTGGATGAAATCAATAGGAAAGTTTTATTGCTTGTTTTCCTTTCTGCTTTATTTCCTTGTTCCTTACAGTGCTGCTGTCATGTGATTTTTATTTTTATTTAATTTTTAATTGGGAGTCTAGTAACCAACTTATAAATTTTCTTGATGGTTCCTTTTCTACTTAGACAAAGGAAAATTCAAAATATAGGTTGTAAGAAAAATTCAAAATATAACTTCTTAGGAAAATTTCTTTGTGGAGGTAACAAAAAGGACTTCTTTCATTACTCCTGGGTAGGAGAAGGATGGTTGGAAAAAATGAGTGCAGGGGATTTTCTTCCTTTGAAGCTTCGTTCCACTCTGCATCCATAAACAATACTCTGGTATGGAAGACAGGCTTTACTGCTGGTTTATGTACATGTTCCCACATGTACAGAACATTTTCCTCCCTATAGGGTAAGAAGATACATTTCAGATATGCCTGAACTGAAAGTAAGTCATAATTCTGGCAGTCACTGTGAATAGTCATCACTTCTGGGTGTTCATCATCTTACAAACTGGGCTTAAAGAGAATTATAATGAGATAAGGGAAAATCTTGGCCTTTAAACATCTTAGGGAGTTTTGCTGCTGACTTGTCTGAAGTCAAAATTTCACCCTGAATCTATTTAGCTTGTCGAATGTCTTACATTCCACTGTCAAGTAGAAGATTTCCTGTCTTTCTCTGGTGGCTAATGTCCCAAAGACTTGTAGATCCCTTCAGACAAAGAAACTGGAATTTAAACTGTTATGAGTTTGCCTTGCAGTCTTTTCATTCAGATTCATGACTCTGCACTCATGCATTGAAATGCAAGAGATGAATCTGATTTTAAATGACAGGTGAACACCTTCAGATCAGGCATATGGTACATCTCTATCTATGCAATAATTCTGCAAATGGATCCTTCCTACATAATTAACAGATTTCAATTCAGTGACACAGTGATAATAATTCATTCTAGAGTTCAGATACATGCTTGATTGACTTTAATTTAAATACTTTAAGATAATAATAAGAATAAATTTTATAATTCAGGCATTGTAAGAGCTTAAAGGCAAGTGTCAGTTTGTTCCACACCTCCTGGTAGATTAGTTTTCTAATATATCTCCTTTACAATGAAATTGCAGTGGCGAGGCTGTAATTTGGGTTATCTGCCAAATGTTCTTATGCCTATTTACATTTTAATCTTCATCTGGAAGTGACACATACTAGGTGTTTCCAAAATACACACCAGATTTACACAGCACACAGAGAGAATGAGATACTTTTAATTTAAGATGGAGACTCTTGCTGATCACAAGTTTTTCTCTGTCATTTCAGCACAAGCTTCTTTTAATAGGTATTGATTAGGTAGAATCTGAAAAGACCAAATCTCCTGCCACATGGCTGAGTTATCCAATTCCCTAGCTAATAAAAAGAAAGCACATAAATATTATTTTTTTTTTTCTCAAGAGTCAAAGAGAGATATGTGGACAGGGGTCAGATTGCATCCCAGAGGACTTTGGTGCTTAGTGAAATGATCTCCAGTCTTTGAGAAGGTGTCACTCATTGGTGGCCCCTCTAGACATATGGGACAACAACATTTCAAGCATCTGAATAAGCTGTCACCACCTGATATGGATGCTCCTAGTTCTTGTCTTCAGTGCACGGTGTATCACTATATTGAACATCAAAATGTAATGTTTTTACTTGGTTTTTTTTGCTAAATCTGCAATTTCATGCTTCACGTTTCCTGCAGTATAATTGGCAAGGGGCGACTTTTCTACTTTTGTATAACTCGCTGGTTTTGTCATCTTGTGTCCTGCCTTTCGTGCAACTGAAATAACTGAAAATAAGGGGGTGCTTCTGGTGTGCCCACTTCTGGTGGCAGCACTGTGGAAGGTGGCTCTGTGCCACCAAGTGCTGCTGGACATGGTGCTGGTACTGTCCACAGCCAGGATTCCCAGAGCCACCTCTACCCTGGAATGCCAGGAAATGCCTCCATGAAATGTAAGAGCAAGCTGCTCTGCTGCCATGGCTCTGCCTTATCCCTTACCCTCCCTTTACCGTGTACCTACTCCTCCCAGAGCACCTTTTGCAGGTCTGTGTTGTTCTCTTTTTATGTGGTGGGCACCCTTGGATAAATTGGAGGACTCATGAGCAAGTGCCCTTTGGAAAGTCTTTATGCTACTGAAAAGAGTGGAGAAAACCTTAGGAGTATAAAAACACATCATGACAAGAATTTTTGATAAAGTCAAAATCTGGCGCATGGTTTTGTTTTGTTTTAGACTTCATGCATTTAGTCAATTTTGATTCTGAATAGTCAACATTAAAGAGAAAAGAAGTCCTATTAATTATTCACATTCATAAGAGGAAATTATGGGAATTTTACATATGATCTTTTCATATGATTCTAGGTCTGGAATCTTAGTGAGACCTGTTGTCCTTACTTAGTGGGTCTTAGGGTTTCACTTTTCACCTCCTGGTCCTTAATAATGACCCTTAATATTTTGTGAAAGAAGTTTGATCATAAAAACCTTGGTTATAAAAAAATCTACCATTGTGAAAAGCTAGATATTTTCTTCAGAATGATGAATAAATAGTCTGCTCCTGATTTTACTGATGCTGGGGTAAATGTGGAGAAACTTTAGTGAGGCCATGGAATTGCATTTGTATTCATTCAAATTGAGGGAGAGATGAGAATCAATAATACTATACTTTTCTATTTTAGTAAAGATTGCCAATATTATCAATATTTACTGCAGTGATATTTCTTAAGGAATTGTGCCTTGATCTCCTATCTTTAGTGATTAGTCCAATGAGCTCAATTAAATAAAGCTTTTTAGCATTATGTTTACTAAAAATAGATCTGATTCTTACAGCCTCAGACAGATTAAACTATACTTCAGGTAGTAAAAGGACAGATTGCTCTGGCATGATCTCATTATTGAGATGTTTCTCTCTGAAACCAAATTTACATGCAGGGGGAAAAAAATAGATATTTATTCTATGCTGCTCAGAACTTTAAACCTCTGTTGTCACTTCCCTGTGTTTTCATGTTGAGTTTTTTCCTACCTTCCCAACCACCTACAACACAAAATGGATTAGCACCAAATAGTCTTCATTTCCCAAAACTGTTAATAGATGACAGTTTTGTTCTGCCTGCCTTTCTTCTGATTGCATGTCAGCAAATTATTGCAATTGTTTCACCATTCACATATTTTTGCACAGTAGAACTTATAGTCAAATTAAGCAATTTTCCTATACACTTTTATTCTTGTTTTAGATTTTTTTTAAATCCTTTTCTTAAGCTTTTCTGAAAACCACCAGTGTCTATAATGTCAGAGCTAAAAGCATTATCTTTCTCACTGCAGCAATTAAACTGCTCTGTGATTAGCAGCAGATTATGCAATAGAATAAAAAACATTTACTGTTTTGTCTTTTCTCTGAGGGCTGGGAAACCAACCTTTTATGCCATAAAGGACAAGAGGGCCTTAGCACCTGTATACAGCACAAATATAGATTTGTGGTTTTAGGGAAAATACAACTGCTGTGAATACAACTTTTTGCACTAACTAATGTTGGTGAAACTTATTACTTAATGCAAAGCTTTTGGGAATGAAAATATTTTTTAATGGAAAACATTTTTTGATAGCTTCTGTATATAAATACCTATTATTATTGTGCTAGCTCTGCTGTGGAACAAAATAAACAATCAGAAACTAGATGAAGCAGAATTAGGAGAAGACAGGTAGAGCACTGTTACATTTATAATATTAGTGAACTAGAACTTAGGGTCTCAGACATTTAAGTGCATAACTCCTACTAGTTTCAGTAGGAATCAGGCATTCAAAGACATTTATAAAATGTGATTGTGCAGGTACTGCAAGGAGTACCAAGGACACGCAAAAAGTGAGTATTTAGCACAAAATTTTTAATTTAACACATTTATTTCTTATTTTTTAGCACTGTTGGGCTAAGCCTTGGGAAAGATAAACATCAACCCAGGAACTGCATTTAATTTTTAAAATACATTCTTAAGTAAACTCTCAAGAAGACCTCTAAGATCATTGGCTCCAAACATTAAGCCAGCATGGCCAAGTCCACCACTGAACCATGTCCCCAGGTGCCACATCCATGTGGATTTTGAATTCCTGGATCTCCTCTTTCTTTTAGATCAAGGGGTGAAAAGGTGGCACCAATGGCATCACTCTGCTAACACCAGAGTGAAACTGTGTTACTGTCGCTTTCTCTGGCATGCCTTCCTCCTCCTCCTCTTTCATCTCCCTCTAACCCTGATCTGTCCCTCTAGCTAAATGTTTGCAGGTTAGGCAGGCAATGAATGAGGTAGCATTCGCTCTCTAACACTGTGATCTGATTCCACAAATAGTTTCCCAGGCACAGAGTCCAGCTAAGAGCAGTGAGATCATTCACATAAGCAAATAAAGATTTGTAGGATCAGCCCTTGATCGTCTCATCTCTTCTCTTGGGACTAATGTCCTTTCCCAGCACCACCATAACAACACTTCTCAGCATCTTTCTTGTATTGTTTTCCTCCCAGTTTGCCCATTCAATCTTTTGTTTCATCCCTTAACTGTCTTGAAAGCCCCGTCTGTCCTTTTACACAATCCTCAAAAGCTGGGGCTTTTTAAACAGTGAAAATGAAGGTTAAATTATTTTAAACTGTTGATTTCTCTTATGCTAAATTGCTGGAATAGAATCTCTTCTCTGAAGCCTGATGTCTTAGCACATGCTTTCTCCAGAGGCTTTCTATTCTGCAGTGTTCAGTTCCCGTGATTGCTGTGCCACAGAGAAATATTATTATCACTGAAAAATCACTTCTCTATTTCTGAACATCTGTACACACCAAGAGCATAATTTTTACAGGGGTTTGCATCATGTGATGTCAGAGCTTTAATGAGAAAAATTTCTTATTGGGAAATATGGAGAAAACACCAAAGAGCCTAGGGCTGCTTCATTTGAAGTCAATAGAGATTTGGCTGCTGACTTCAGTGGGAGCAGAACTGGGTCCCAAGATTACAACTACAAGGTCCCTGAGGGGCTGATTTGCACAAACACTCCTTATTAAAAGAAATAATAAATTCCCCAAAGCATTAGGGAGAAGAGCATATGAATGCTTAAATGCTTCCCCCTGTGCCACCAGTACCTTTATATTGTTGCCCCCACTCAGTCCTTTTTAGGGTGAGCTGGACAAGGGACAGACTGCCTGCCCAGACAGGACACAGAGGTGTCCAATTCATCCTGAGATCTTTTTACGGGAAAATAAGAAGAGCTGCTTCCCTGAACAACCCATCAAACTTTCAGGCTTAGACCCCATTCATGCTCCTGGTGTTTTCTCTGACATCTCCTCTGTGGTGTCCTTAACCCTTGTGAAGGGAGATGTGATTGGATTCTATGAATGCCAATCCAATGGGGCTAAATACCATGACAGATAAATAGGAATTCATCAATTATAAGCCACAGGCTTTGGAAACCTACATAAATCCAATCCTGCCATTTACCCTAATGTATTATATTTTATCTGTTGCATTATCCCTGAGCAGCTGAGTAAGCCTGTATGATGGCATTACTTGTTTCTGGCAAAATATTGGCTACACAGCTTGTCTTTCAGGATGGTGAAATAAAAAAATAAAAAGTACAAAATCTGTGAACAAACTGTTCCTGGGCTTACAAGCATTGTATTCCCAATGGGCATGTTGACAAAGACCTTAATGCTTGTGAACCAGCTATTTCTGTGCTCATGGCTATTAGAAAGGCTCCACTGAGAAGCCAAAGGAGTTTTAATGGCCATGAACCAGCTATTTCTGAGTTCATGGCTATTACAGATCTCAGAGAAATGCCGGTGGGGTTTATCATGTTCATGAGCTGTGAGCTTCTGTCTCACAGTGCCTATAAACTCTGCTGAGAAAGTGAAAGGGTTTGTAATGGTCACACATGAGCTATTTGTAGGCTCAGTACTATTACTAACTCAGATAGGAAGCCAGAAGTTCACAAAGTGGTATTTCTTTCGCCTCTGGCAAACTCCATGTAGAAACTGATAAACCTACTAATGTTTCTCAGAAAACCACACTCCAATTCACAATAACACCTCTCAGAGTGCTACAGTGGTGCAAAGTGTCTGCTCTGCTCAGAGCCACTGTGGCAACTTGCCAGGACCCTGAGGGCTGCAACTCTTTTATATATGCATTTACATAAATTTACATGAATTTTGCGTCAATTTGTATTCCGTCAATGTTGCAATGAAACCTATACTGAAGAGAATAAATAACATATAGCTAACTAACAGCAGCACTGTTTTTCTTTTTTGTTTTACTTATTTCACTCTCATTTTCTTTACATCTTTCTAATACCTGTCCTGCTGCTGAATTGACTTCCAGTCTTGATGAGAATCTGTTTTGTAGAGTAAGAAAAATCCTGTTTCATCTATGTTCAATGGCAGGGAAGCAGAGTTGTGGCTTTGGCAAATTGCTTATGCTGCACACTTAGCAATCTCCCCAACCACCAGTAGCTAATATACATATTAAAGAGGGCAGTGCTAGCATAGTCCCTTGCTGACCTCCACATGTGAAGCCCTCAGAATATCAATGAGATTTTAAACTAACACATTAAAAAAATCCCGAAAATCAGAAATAATAGGTCTTTTTTTTTTTGTATGAACATTACTGCTAAGGCAGAATTTTAGAGATAAAAATAACTCAGTGGAGTCAATTAGTTATTTAATAGTAACAGTCCCCTTTGTGACAGGATCTATTAGTATTTAATGAAATTTGATGCCTTTATGCACCTTTGCTTTCCCTTAAGGATGCACAGAAAAGTCACTATGACTTCAGAGTATGATCCGTATGAACCACAACCTCATATTCTGCTTTCTGCCATCCTCATGAAAACACTGGCTTTGAGATGAGCAGTCTCCCACTTGTTGCTTGAGGGCATGACAGTATTTTAAAGTGGAGACAGATTTAAATCTTGTGTAGTTTTGTCGAGGTCAGGAATCAACAAATGGCCTAAAAGACTCAAGATCTCCCTGCAATTACCTAGCATGAAATGGCTCATAAGACCTACTTGAGAAGCCTTGCTGGAGTAGGAGAAATCATCAGCAGAGGCTACAAGTAACCCAGACAGCTTCAGAGTCTGTCAGTGCTGAAAATGCAGTTTATGTTGGCTGTTTATAACCTATTTTTAGAGTGCTTTCAGCTCTCTGCTGCTGTATTCCAGTTAGCGTGATGCTTGTGCTGGTGGACAGCTACAGCAATGAAAGCATTTTTTTAATAGAATCGCTGATTTGAATGACCAGGCATTCACGGTGAGACCTACCTGTATCACCAGAGTGCTTGTAATATATTGCTCCCACCAGAAGTGGAAGCTTTAAAATTCATACTTTAAATTGTAGAGAAAAAACATTATGTATACTGGGCAAGAATTTACTGGGTGGAACCACAATTTATTTAGTCCAGGACCTTGTCTAGTAGAGTGGAGGTCTGTCAGATCTCTTCTTTTTTAGGGTAAGCCAACACGAATAGTGACCAGACACAAGGAAAAGGAAAGCAATGTGGATACCATATTGTGAGGTTTCCTGTGTTTGGTATCTGGCTGCCTGGCAGTCTTTGGAATAAGGATTGCCTGGTATCAGGTAGTGCTATCAGCATCCTGATGGATTTTTATTTCATGACTTTATTTGATTATTTTTTTAACCCACTCACAGCTCTGTCCTCCCAATTTTATGTTATAAGGAATAATGAAGAAACATTTGCTTCCTTTCTTTGCAGAGTCTGCAGGGCTGAAACACAAAGCCAGATCTAGCCAGAGAGCCTTTAAGCCAGTTGGACACACATGAGTCCATGGGACCAGACAGGGAGCACCCAAGGGCACTGTGCAGCTCTTTGGTGTCATCGTGATGTCCCTCTCTGTCAGCTTTGAGACATCATGGCAGCTGGGGGAGGATCCTGGTGACTGGAAAATCTGTCCTTGTAGATGTTCAAAGCTCAGAGGTTTGGACTGGATGATCTGCAGAAATCCCTTCCTACGTCTGGGATTCTGTAACTGTGTGCCTGTACTGAGGTGTGACTAAGGGAGTCTGTCAGCTTTTCAAAACACTCCATAGTCCTCCTCTGATTTTTGCCTGGGGAAAAAATTCTACAGGCAGGCAAGTTGAATTGTTTAATTGTAAATTACATGAACACTAGCATTAAATGGAACATCTAAATAAGCCGATATGCAGTGTTAGAGCTTTGTGTAGATGTATTGTTATGCTCGAACTATACCTTGGTCCTCACGAACTCAAAATGATTTGCAGACATTAAATGAGTGCCACAGACATTCTGTGAGGCAGGAAGTGTCCTGTTTACAGTGACAGCAGGTAAAGACAAGCACCACGTGGCTGCATGGCTGAGACAGAGCTGCAGAAGTGGGCAGGTTAGGGTGGGTCAGCAGGAAATTCACATCATACAGAGAGCAGGAGGAAAAGTCAGAAGCTTGTCTTCTGTGACTCTGTGCAACCTGCAAGCCATGACAGGGTCTTTTTCTACAGTGTGTGCTTGCATCTCTGAAGGATGAATGAGGAGGAGGGGTAACAGATCTCTCCTGCTTCCTTTCCTCCAGCAGAGGCTTGTAGGCTGCCAAGGACCAGAGACTGCACATCTGTGCTACTGCTGGAGGTGCCTGCTTGTGACTCCTTCATGTGCAATGCCCTCCAGAGCTCCAGCTGAGTCACTTACATGGCCACTGGTCTTGTCTGCAAGAGTCTGCCCTTTTCTCCTAAACCCTTCAGGTGAGGAGCTGTCCCCCATTCCACAAGAAGCCCCTCATTTCAGTGCTGCACAGGGAAAGAGAACATTGGATTAGTCAGTCAGATTATCAGACATCCACAGTGCAATGTTAAGGATTGTAAGTGTTGATTAAATGTTGCTTTAAGTGCAAAATTCAGCCCAGATAAATCCTTTAACAGAAAGTAACTGCTGAGCCTGGCAGAAATAAAGCTTTTCTTTCTGTGTTGTCTGAAGATTACACTGAATTGAATGCTTTGAAAAAAAATAATCATGGATTTGCCTTCCTGTTTAAGATTGCTGTTTAAAACACAATATTTCTTCACAATTCTGCCTTGCAATCCATTAAAAAAATCATGCAAACAAGGAAATGCATGAAAAGTTGATTGCTATAAAAAGAGCAAATGTGTGATGCTCTCAAGTAGGGGAGGGTCAGTGGGTGCTGGGTAGAAGGTACAGTTTTGACACGTGGGGTCCAGACAGATTCTTCTGTCAGAGCTGAGATATTTTAAGAATAGATTTTTGCTGGAGCTCTCTGGAAATCTTCATCAGGCTCAGTAGCTTATGGCCAGAGCAGAACTGCAGCTCCTGGCTGAGTCTGGAGCTCTGGTGAGAGAAACAGGCTCCACTGCAGCTCCAGGCAGAGCCATAGGGAGGCTGACAGAGGACAGGCAGAAAATTATGTGGTCAGGGTCTCCCTTTCCAGCCTCACATGCCGTTCAAAGGCTGAAGGGTCTGGCTAGAGCAGGGTGGGGAACAGAGAGTAAGTCAGGGAAGCACCAGGATTGCTCACTCACTCAGAGCAACATTTGAGGGATTTGATCTAAATGACCTTTGCTGAGTGACATTTCATTTATCAAAGCCATGCTATGGCTTGAAATCAAGGTCTGTATCTTGATAACACCCAGAAGAAGTTTGGATCTTACACAACTCCTCTAAAACCAAAACCTGTTATATTTCTTTACAGACTGTATACAGAAATGACCAAAACATTGCTGAAGTATGAAAAGCTAAACTAGAAATGTAATGCCCAGGAGAACTGTGACTAGATTCCCCTGGAACCTCAGCTTTTGGTGTGTGGAATTTACCACTGTCCATAAGTCTAACACTGGCTAAAACTTGCTGTATAGGAGCAGCACTCACTGCAGGCTGTCCGTGTGTTATCTGAGACAAACTGGTCCTGTGCAATGCAAAACAGATAAAAGTGTCAGGGATCTGAGGCTGCACTGAGGCACCATTTTGTGTTTTCAGTTGGCTGATTTATCACAGTCTCCTGTGGACTGTGACTGACCACAGACTCAGGGGCCATATTCTCATGAGAGGTGGGGATACACCTACTAAAAAGCAGAAGATGGGACTTTGGGGGAGGTGGAGAGAAATGATTTTGCATGGATCAGATAGTAGTGATGACCATAAAACACATCACAACATATACGGAGTTATAGCAGTCTGTCAGTTCAAGGCCTGCACATAAATGGAGCAGATTATAAAAGTAAGATTAATGTGATTCCAAAAAAAAAATATCGGGGAAAACATTTATAGTAAGAAACATGAAAATGCAGTAAATAACATTTTTATTCCTGCAAAGACAACAAAAATATTTTCATCCCCTGTCATGCCAATAGATCACTCGATTGTGATGGGAAATAAGAACTAGCTTTCCAGTTTTGTGTATAGCTAGAATTATGCATCTTTTTGTGACAAGGCTTTAGGTACTGCAAACACTCTATTAGTGTTCTTTTGATTAAAGAAATAACTAAAAACTTCCTTGAAACTTTGTTGTTTTAGTTTTTAAGTTGGGGATTTTTTGTTGTTGTTGTTTCTTTGGGGTTTCTTTTTGGTTTATTTAGTTGGCTGGTCATTTTTGGTTGTTTTTTTTTTCCTGTGGCCAAGGCTGCCTCAAAGCCATGTAAATACAGGACTGTTACTGGTAGTTCTTGTCCATATGCTATGGATGCAGCCACAGGACCATGTCATCCCAGAAAAAGTTGTGCAGACAGAACCAGGGGAATAATGAGATTTAGCCCAAAGTTACTGTAACTTTAAAGTGAAAAAATGTACTTCGTATGTGCCCAAGTCTATGAGATGAAGTATAAGTTTCAATAAAGACCTGTTGATAGATTTTTTGCTAAGAAATGTTGCACTTATATGAAGAAAAATCTTGACTAATCAGAACAAATGGAAAGGTATTTCTCTCCCTTGTGTATATTAGAACATAATTTCCCAAAATTTCCTGATTTCCTATTTAATTACAGCAAAATTTATGTTATTTTGTCTTTCCCATGTCCCCTGAAAGGTATTTCAGCCAACCACAAGTATTACTGAAGGATTAGAAAATAAGATGACTTGGTACGGATTTCTGGATTTTAGGATAAATGTTTTACATTCACAAATTATGCAAACTATGGGTAAGTACTTCAGGAACCAATCCAATATTCTACCTTCAAATTCTATTCACTCAGTTTTCTGAAATGGCTGGAATGTTTATTCCAACTTCTACATCAGAAAAAGTTTTTATTGAGGTGTTTAGAGCTAGACCTACTAAAAACAGTGAGTGCTGATCCAAATGGAGACCAAATATTTTCACACAGAAAGAATTTTTATTAATCAGTTAAAGTGAACTATTGAAATAAATTCATACTCTCCACAATTCACATTTGAAGTAACATGCTGAAACCAAGGGTAACTACATTGCATATATGGACACAACTGAAATATACACTAAAGAAAAGTGTCTTTTGGAATAACACACTGTTTAGGTGGTGGATTTTCCATTCATGTATTTGCTCTTTAGTTGTACTTCCAAAGTGGGAATACATAGGTTAATTTTTTTTTTTGTTGTTGTTTTGGTGTTTTATTTTCTCTTGTTGTTGGTTTTGACTTTGTTTTGCTTTGTTACCTTTTTTTTTTAATTTTAATTTAATTGTAGAGTTACTTCTCCTTTTTCCCTAGGAAAAGCTGTATGTTCTCTCCAACAAGAATTTATGGTGTTTAGTGTTTTACAGGACAGAGCCCTCTTGGCAAAATACAACAATCAGAATAGTTCTCTACAGTTCATTGCTGATAGTGCAATGAAGTGCTCTGTTTATTTTAGACCTCACATCACACTTGTCTCTAAAGTATCTCAGCAGCTCAATTTTTGAACTTATCTCTCTGTGAAAAGCAGGATTGCTTCTTCTTATGCATGTACCAGTGCTTTATTCAGGGTAGCTTGTGATGTGTCAAGATATGGAATTCCCATTGCTTCCTTAGGAGACTGTTTTACCCCAGCTGCTCTCCCTGGTAAGTGGTTTTTGCCTGAGACCTGGGCTGGCTGATCTCAAGCAGGTACTCTGAATTGTGTCTTCACTACTAAAAAGCTTTCTGGAAATCTCCTGTAATGCAGCCTGAATGCAGAAATTCATTTATTGGGTCGAAAAAGCATCTTAAGCAGCATCTTGTGTTGAATGCCCCAACAACATTACTGGGTCAGGAGAGTATGGAAATTCAATGAGTAGTGACTCACATGCCCCTGAGCTCCCATTCTGTCAGCAGTTTCCATTCTTCTGCTTAGCTGATGTAAACAATGAATCTCTGCTGGGTTACCAAAGGAGAATTTGGCACTACAGTGTTTTTGTCTTCCTAGATTTAATATTAATTTTTGTTTGTTTTCTTCCCCTTTTCTTAGATCTTCTGTTGTGGCTGAATCCCAGGAAGCAGCTACCGTCAGTAACTCCCAGGGAGGGCAGCTGCTGTTTTACTGTCTGAGGCACAGGAGCACAAGAAATGTAAGCACTGAGGATTAGGGAATCAGAGATTGCCTCCCACAGCCAAGATCCAAGAGCAGTATCCCAGTTCTACCCCAAGGCAACACATGAATGAGTAGCATCTCACAGTTGCTGCTAGGAAAGAGCTGTGGGCAGCTGAGGATCAGAGACTCAGGGAGCACTGAGTCCCTTCTCCTCCTGCCCCAGGTACCTCTGGAGCAGCCCCACTGTCTGCCTTGTCCCTGTGGAAGGTCACAAGCAGCAAATAATATCTTCTAGACTTCCCTTTGGTTCTGGAAATAAATAAAATGTAAAAAATTGTAAGCTTGCTGTGTTGTTCTGCATGTTTGAGCATATTCAAATAAGAGTATTGCAGTGCTGGCAGCACTGCTGAGAAGAGATCAGAGAGGATTACGAAGTATTTTGACACAATAATAGCTAATCAGCTGGGCAGACAGACTGACCCGATCACTAGAAAAGGTAATGGGATTGCTCTTCAAATAAATAAATAAATAAATAATGAAAGAAAAAGAAAGAAAGAAAAAGAAAGAAAGAAAAAGAAAGAAAGAAAAAGAAAGAAAGTAAGTTACTCACATGGTCCATAAAAGCAGACATCAGGCTTTGGGAATATATGATAATAAAACTCACCACACAGATTATTTTTTTAGACAATTCACTATTTCCCTGTAAAGTCTGAGGAATGTGGGAATCAAACTTGGGAAGTTCTTGTTACTAATGTGTGCTCATGACCACATAAATCCAGTGATGAGAGTCCTGTGCAGCAAACTGGTTTCAATCTGCCCTTTTAGCGCTTGAGCAAAGCCGGAGGTGTGTGTTAAATATTTGTATTGATCACCAGAACTGAAAGTAATCTGGGCAGTCAGTCCCAGTGCTGGCAAGATTCATTGTCACTCTGCAGTGCTGCTGACAGATGTTATTGATTGCAGTTCATATTGTTTATATGTTTCTCTGAAACAGTTAATTTTAGCACAGTGGGACAGAATGTCTTACTACACATGGGACAGTCAGAATGAATGGCTTTGTGGAATTTTTAATTACTTTCTGTTTTACTCTCATCAATTAATAAAGGCAGGAGCAGTTTTGCTGCTGTCAGAAGACACTTTCAGTGTTGTTTGAAGATGATGACTACAAAAAAAGCCAATTAAAATGTATACTTTTGTGAAGAAAGTTCTCTTCATGGGAGTGTAGACTTTTCTCCCTCCTTGCCTTTCCAGAGGGAATGAAATCTCTTTAGTGGTGCACTGCATGGGGCATTCCCTTTGTGATCTGAATGCACTGTAGCTTCTTAGAAATGCATTCCTGCATCCTCGTGCAAGTGAAAACCTGCTGATGTTTTCATTGTGCTACCAAGAAGCTCCAAGCTGGCAGCATTGATATTCTCAATTACTGTTACTGTGCTTAGTGCATCTATTGTCAGTATGGAAAACATCTTACACTTGGGCACCTCTATGCCACTGCTGCCTCTTCCCAATGATTTTGTATCTGAACATTTTATGATTGTCAGTGTTTGGAGGCTCTAAACTCTCCAGCAAAGGGCCTCTATCCCTGACAGAGAACTGAAGCACAAGCTTTGACTGCCAAAGTGCCGGTGCTTGTAAGGATGCTTGTCTTGCACCTTGCTAGGGTGCTTCCTGCCCCAGTTCTGGCTTAAATCAGCTGGCATTCCTCCAGCCCCTGGGAACAGCTTGGGGGCTTTGTGGACAAATCAGTTACAGCCACTTGATTGGAGTGCCAGAGTACAGCTCATGGCTTGTTTATTCCCTACCACAGACATGGTGTCCTGCCACATCCCCCAGACCTCTGCTCGTGCTGGTACTGATGTCAAGGAGTGCTTGGGGAAGTAAAAACTAGTTTGAAGGTGTAACTGCTGCCATGACAGGGAGATAACTACTGACCCTTGTGACAATCACTAGTACCATGATGGTGTCTACAGAATGTAAATGTAATAAAATTGCTAATACAAAGTCACCTAGGCTACAAGACCTTGTAACTAAATTTCCTGCCCTGAGGAAATGCAAATAAATGTCCTTCTGCTTACTGAGTTACCTACAGGCAGTGCAGGCTTGTCAATAGAGACAAATGGCAGATGCATTTCAATAATGACTTTGTTCATGCATATAATCCCACCAAAGAAGAGTGGACACAAACACCTTCTAAAGCAACTAAGAAACCAAGAGGGTTGGGTTGCTATGATTAAGTATGTTTTCTCCAGAACAAAGAGACTTTCTGGAGCTTCAGTGGAGTATCATTTAGACTCCCAAGCTCTCTGGTGGCAATTTGCAGCAGGGGCTTGGCTTGTGTTCATAAAAGTGATTAAGTGGAATGGAAGATATCAGCAGTATAGTATAAACCTCTTGTGAATAAGATCCAATAAAGCATTTTAGTCCTACTGTGCTGACTTAGTTATGAAGTCCAATATTATTCACAGGGTTTAGTCTTCATAAACTTCCTGTCCTTAGTACCAAGGTTCATTAAAGAGGGATAGCATTAACACTCTGTTTTGCAGCTGATCCACATAAATAAAATGTAAACAAAGTACAGCTAGCCAGAGCTTATTTTCTCAGCTGTATTCTGGTGCTTTTTAATTTTGTAGAAAATTGAACTGAACAGAGAGATTACTAAGGTATTTTTATGTGAAATCTATCGAGGTATTTATTAGGACAAAATAAAGTATATATTCTTTTTTACAGTTCTGAACTCTCATCTTTCTTAGTTGTTTTACACTTATATGAACCTTTTTCAATGCTGATAAATGCAATAAAACTCAAAATTACTTAAACCAGTTAGGAGAGTCACAGTGAGGTATAAAAATTCTTTCATTTTTGCAGATGGAGTAATTGATGAAGATAGGTGTTATGTGGACTTAAATTAGCCAATGTGTTGGTGATGTATTCCATGTTGTCAGGGTCTGGTCCTGTTTTTCTTAGTGATTTCAATCAATATTGATTGAAAATATACCAATTCAAGAAACTAAACTCTCCAACTCACAAAAAGGGAGTGGTTAAAGAAATTATTTACAAGTTCCAAGATTAGTTCCCTCTACTTAAAACCCTCATTGAAATCTGCCCTCCTCAAAATGGAGTTTGATAGCTGCTACATATATCCTTCCACTTTCTTTGCTGTGACTACTTCACACGCTGTGGGAGCCAAAGAACTGGTTTTTAAATATAGCCATGCCTCTTGGTCATTTACCCTGTTTACTGATGCAGGTTCCTGCTGGGTCTCAGCTCATGCACTGTGAAGATATCCCATGTAAGGATGCAAGGATCAAGCTGTGCTGGGGCAGGCCTTGGGCCCTGGGAGGTTCCCTACCCTGTCTGTGGCACGGGCCAGTACCTGGTGATGAGGGGAGGGTGTAAGGACAAGCAGAGTGTGATGTGTGGCCTTATTGGCTTTATTCCTTCCCATGGCAGTGGGCTGAGGTCTAACGGGCCCAAAGGTGCTGGCTTGCCTCTTGGGGACTCACAAAAGGTTTTCCTTTTGCAAGGCTGCACAGTTAGCTTTAAAGATATGTATATTTTTGGTTTTCTACCATCCTGCAACGGCCAAAAGGCTCATAATTTAATTATGTGCCACATGAAACCAGTCCAAAGAAACCAAAAAGCCCCTCACTTGTTCAGAAGAAAAAAATAGGTTCTGTATTACAACAACATAGCAACTCACACAACAACTCTTCAATCCTCCCTGACACTCTTGTCTCCTAAGGCTCCTGTCATACTCTTCTGCTCCCTTCCCAGAATGAGAGACAATTTATTTTTCTCTTGTAGAACAGCCTTTCACAACATTTGCCAGTCCCTGTCTTCATTCTGCCAGCTTTTCCTGGGGTACTTAATTTTTCAGAAAGATGGCTTGGAATTGCATGGAACTTCCAAAATGCAGTGAAGCCATGGATTTATGCTATGGACTATGGAGGACACAGAGATTTTTCATAGGTGGAGATTAATATTCAGGTGCTGGTTTACCTGATTACATGTCTGCAACCCCTTTCTTTTCACTTATTACCCATCCATCTGCTGTAACACTTTCTTATGTGGCTTTTTTTTTCTCATGTCAAATAATGTGGACAACGAATCAAAGACACTCTGCTGGCTGGATCTGGCCCCAGTAGGGTTCATTGGATTGTCTGTGTTGACATTTCCTAAAGGAGGACAAACTGCTCTTGCTGCTGACCCTGGTCAAAGATTTCTGGTAAAATAACATTTACTCAGCTGAGATAGAAATTCACCCTATTTTTTGCCTTCCAACAGGATGGATTTTTTTCTCCCCCATGCCCTCAAAAACAAAGCCAAAGCAGTAAATGATGAAGGACAACTGAGGGAACAGAGACTTTGGGCTGCCTGGTCCTGATACAACAAACTCTGCCCTGCACTGAGTAGAAGTAATCCGTGCAAGGAAGCTGCATGTGAAGTAGTTTTATCCAATGCAGTCACAGGTGCACGGAATTCATATTCATCCCAGTTTTTTGAAAAACCTGGCAGAACTGGGATCATTAACTGTTTTTTTTACCATATCACACTGTCTGACATTGTTAGATGGTACTGAATTTCTAAACATGTGTCTGTGAAATCTTTGAGTCTCACAAAGTCACCAGTTTTGGAAGGAGCTTTTTCTTTTCCTTCTGGATTTTTGCAGTGTATCAAGAAGCATGAAATACTGAAAAGGCAGAAAAAAGATGCCATTGCAGATCCCACTGTTGCCTTAATTCTCCAAAAAAGTGCTCTAATGCAACTGTGTAGCTTTAAATTATATTTACTGATATTTCCTGGTGCATACTTCATTATTCTAAAGGCTTGAATAATATGAATAGAGTATTCTGTGACTAAGGAATCAAGAGGTGAAATATATAAGAGAAAACACAAAAGCTGCCAAAAGAACTGAACAAATCACTTTTTTCTTTATTGTGATTTACAAAGCAAGCGTATGAGTTGCTTTACTACAGAAGCTGAGCAGCTTCATTCAGCACTTTGATGTGTTCAGGCTAATAAGCTATTCTGCTCTACAAATTTGACGTGATTTCAGAAGCAGATTTAATTCTCAGTTAATTAATGTAGGTGAACATGAATAGCATTTTTTTCCCTGCACTGAGCGAAGTTGCTGAAAATAGGTGTCTCTGCAGGTTGAAGCAAAATAGTCAGTGCCAGAAAAAACAGACTAAAGGTGAATATGCAGCCAGGAGCTAAATCTCTCTGTAGGGTGTTTCTGGGCTTCTACCATTCTTATTTCCTCCCTGATAGAGCTTTCAACTTAGCAATTTCCAGCTCTCAATGTAAGTAGCATAAAGCTATTAATGTGTACTCTGATAAGAGGACCAAAACAATTGTACCAGCAAAACAAATGTATCACAGCATGCCTTCCAGAGTGCCAAGTAAGTGCAGCCTTCATGTGTTGGATTTATCAGGACACAGTGAGGTATTTAATAACAACACATTCTTGCTCTTTCCGCTCTTATGTGCATGTTCTCATACACAAATACTTACAAAAGACTTCTCAAAGTTTCCATTGATCAGCCAATGCTTGTGAAAGTGAAATTTCTCTTGGTAATATTTTTAGGGGGCAGGTTGTTGTGGCCTTCTCCACAGAAAAGGATCAGCTCTACAGTTACTGAAACCTTGTTTTTATTTGGCATTTTATTTCAATTTACATCTGTGTCATTACATCCCAACACCAGTCTGTTGATAAAAAAAGGAAAAAAAAAGTAACATAGGAAGGAGGAGAATAATAGATTCAAAGAAAGAAAACTGCAGTCCCTTCCCCCATACCATTTACATCTGTTCCTTTTACTGGTCTTATGTGACCAAATTCTGGGTCCTGCATTTGGGTCACATCAATCCCATGCATCACTACAGCCTCAGGGAAAAGTGTCTGGAAAGCTGCCTGGCAGAAAAGGACCTGGGGATGAACATGAGCTGGCAGTGTGGCCAAGAAGGCCACTGGCAGCCTGGCCTGGATCAGCAATGGTGTGGCCAGCAGGAGCAGGGCAGGGATTGTCCCCTTGTATACCAATGAGGTCACACCTCAGATTCTGTGCTCAGTTTTGGGTCCCCACTGGAAGAAAGACACTGAGGGGCTGGAGAGTGTCCAGAGAAGGGCAACAGAGCTGGGGAAGGATCTGGAGCACAATTTCTATGAGGGGCAACTGAGGGAGCTGAGGTTGCCTAGTCGGGACAAAAGAGGGCTCAGGGGAGACCTCATCACTCTTTAAAGTCCCTGAAAGGAGGCTGTAGCAATGTCAGGGTTGATCTTTTCTCACATGAAACAAGCAATTGAAGAAAAAAAGAAATGGCCTCAAGTTCCACCTGGGAAGGTTTAGACTGGATATTAGAATTTTATTTTTTTCCACTGGAAGGTTTGTCAAAACCTCTGGAATATGCTTCCCAGAGGGTAGAGTCACCATTCCTGGAGTTATTTAAAAGTCATGTAGGTATGGTACTTAGGGATATGGATTACTGGGGCTTGGCAGTACTGAGTTAGTGGCTGGACTCACTCCTAAAGTTATTTTCCAACCTAAATGATTCTCTCATTCTGTGATTCCATAGTTTTGATTGTGACAAGAGTTTTTCTACTTTCCCTTCTGCCAGTGTTGCACTGTTCCAAATATTCCTCAATATCTCTTTCAATCAGCATCTTTCCTTAGAGTTTTGATTGCTTTCCTTGGGCTTTGGCTGCTGTGTATGTTTTCAGAGCCAAGAGATGCATTCCTTTGAATGTCCTGCTTCTCACTAACCAGAAGAGTTTGTACAGCCTTTGATGAGGAAACCTGGAATGACAGTAATTGTACTGAAGCTTGCTGGGCGCTCCCCACCTCCAGACAGCAGGCATTAATACAGCTGCTCTCCTGTGTTCAGCAAGGTAGTAGCCATAAACCCACCTGTGGCAGCAACATCTGACAGATACAGCTCTTCCAGGAAATGTCAAAAAGACTGAGCATTCACACAGTGATCCTGGTTGCACCTGCTCTGACCCCAGGCCTGAGGTGTACTCTTCTCCCACTGTAACATTTGCTGCTGCCTTGGAGCAGGGCAATTGCAAGGTGTATCCCCTTCTAGCTGACAGGGAATTGTAAATTGGGAATGGGTAAAATCTCCCAAACCTGACTGTCTTGTGTGATGACCCTGTTGGTGGGGTCAGCCCCATCTTTGCTGAGACAGGGAGACTGTTGTCTTTGTGCGCAGGATGTGCAGGGCTATGCATGACAGGCTTCATGCAGAGCAGTTTAACCAGACATCTAATCTTGCCTGGAGGGAAGAATGATTCTACAGAGTGTGTATTCATTCTTTTATTCATTTAGCTCTGTCTTTCTGCACTAGTGGGTAGGAATAATTCTTTATATTCTATTCTTTGAATAATATAGAAATCCTGTCACCCAATTTCATCACGTCCCTCGTTACTCATTAAAAATTTCAAAACCAGACATGCAACATTAACATGTAAATGTTAGAAATTTCAAAACCAGACATGCAACTTGCAACAATTTGGATGTGTATGTGCAGATAGATCACTGAACATGCACTACATTGTAGAAGGTAATTTTTAACTTGTATTCTATTTATCAATGATTTTTTAGACTATTTTTTTGTTTTGTTGGGAATTATGGTAAGTTATAATTCCAAAAAAGAGATAGCACTAACATTTCTCATATATTATGTCTGATGTGATCTCACAAATCTTTATACCTCAGTAGTGATAACAGTTCCCCAAGTGTAAGTCTTCAGACTAGTGGTGGCCTAAGCAAGAGAAGTGGGTATATTCTTTTTTCCACTATGTATTTCTGGAGTAGCCCTTTTGGCTAGGATGGTTTGGCTAGGGTAGCCTTTTAGGAAGGTTGTTCTGCTTCATAACATGTGGAGATTCCCCATGGTGGCATAATTCTCCCTTCTACAAACTCAAACTGCAATCTCTGTCTCCAAATCCAAACTTTCTCAGCAAAAAGATAAGCCCTGGGGTTTGTTTCTGTTTGAGACTTTGGAGATTTTTCATCCTTTCCTTTGGACTCTGACCCCGTTGGTTCAAAGTCGACACCTTGAACATGAAAGCCTTAAAATTCTAATTAAACTGGCTAGCAAAGGAATGAGAAAAATATCAGCAGGACTGTGAGGCAGAGATTGATAAAACACTGGTTTAGTTTCTAATTTAAAAGGCGGGTTCTGTTAGGATTAAGAACTGAACCAATGCTCCCTCAGACTTTGTGCTTCCACTTCCTTTAGTTGCAAGGACCAAGATAATTGAACAGGAGAAAGGAAGCTTTGTGCAATCCTCATTTAAGTGAACATAAACCTGTTCCTACTTGTCATATTTGCTCAGCATCATGTTATGCCTGCACACAATTACTTGACCATCCTGGAGACCAGGCAAGACCACTTCTTTCTTCTGTCTGATGGAGGCAGTCATAAAAACAACTCCTCTCACCCAAACAGGAATTGCTTTGTTGCACATCATGGCTCAGGGCAGACCCACCCTACTTCCTGCCATAGACCAACCTTGGCTACATTGCTAAACCCTGCACAGATTAATTACAGATTAAAATCCTGAATGATTTAGTGGGCCACTAAGGCAGGTTTCAAGATGCAACCTCACTTCCCTGTGGCAGATAATGGAGCAAGGAAGGGCACACTTGCTCTCCTCTCTCCTGCTCCAAGGCTCTTTTTGGCATGGCAAGAAGCAGGCAGAAGCACCTGCCCTCAAGCCTTCCAGAGCTTTCTGCCTTGTGCACCACCCTGGCAGACAGGAGGCTGTGGGCATTACCTCTCATTCTGAGAGGTAACTCTCAAACAAATGTCTTCATCTATTTTGCGGGTAGCCTCAGTGAGCAGGCTTATGATATAAGCAAAAGCCCTCTGTCCCAGAATCAACATTTTCAAAACATATTTCAGTGTTTCAGATTTCCATGTGACACTCATGAAAGTTATCTCTGAATTCATGACTGCTTTCACTTACCAAAGCCATAAATCTGGTAAGTTTACATGAAAAGTATAACCCTCAAAATCCCCTTAGATGAAATCTTCTTGACACGTTGTGACTCCCTCAAGAACTTCCAGAAGGCATTGGACATGCCAGCAACCCAGTCCAGCTCATAGTCATAGAGTGCTCTGGGTTGGAAGAGCCCTAAAGATGATCTGGTTCCAAGGCCTTCCTGTGGGCAGGGACATCTTCCACTAGACCAGGTTTCTGGTGAGAGTAGAATCATGTATTTTGGACTAGCATCAGAGAATAATCTTATTATGTCATCTGATCTATGATAGCCAATTGCCATCAAACTGCATTTCCCTCCCCCTTTCTTTTCTTTTTTGTCTTTTCTAAACATGACTTGGACAAGGAAAAGCTGCATTTTGTTCAAGACTGTAATCTTTGGACCCTGGATTAAGGCAGTTGCTGATTCCCCATGAGGAGCCCTGGCTGGCTGGTGCTTTTGGTCTGCTGAACAGTTTGAAACCCTGGGTCAGTGCTTGGTTCTAACACTGCTGCATTTAATCTCTGTTTTCAGAGCGTGCTAAGGTCACAGTATTTGCCTCTGCTGATTGCAGCTAATAGAGACTCAGCACACAAGTCTTATGTGCTGCAAATTGCTCTAGCCCCCCTATCTGATGCTATACATTACACTCCTCAGTCTCAAAAGAGTTTGCATTCATCTTACTTGTCCTTTTTTTAGAGGTGGCTTGAGACCTTCCAGAAAATTACATTTTATGTGACTTATCTCCACAGATTCACATTCCACTCTGGCTCTGATTTATTTGCCATAGGATGTCAGCAAATCTGAAAGTGCCTAGCCAAGTCTTCATGACAAAATTGTACGGGGTGGGCAAACAAAGTGCTTGGTATGACTGGGGATTCAGGGTTGAAGAGACTCTGGACTTTAGGAGCTGAAGGGAGAGATTAATAAACAAGAAGGCATCTGAGGCTGCAGTCATGAAGCTGCTTCTGTGGGAGAAGGGATGGCCTGGGTTCTTACTGCGGCTCCTGATGCTTTTTAGCTGATGACATTTAATTAACAAATGCACAAGCAGAGCTGGGAAAGGCAATGGTGCCTTTGCTTTCTCAATTGACCCTTCCCTTCTCTTTGCTGGATATCCAGGCTTGGACTAGGTGGATGGAAAACAACTGTCCCCTTGCCCTGCCTCCATGGGACTGGGTCATTGTGGGACACAGGCCAGGGTCAGAAATAAGATGCAGCCAATTCCAGATCCCAGTTTAAGAGGTTTAGATCCCATCCCAGAGCTGGCTCTAGTGTGAAGGTGACTCAGAGCACCTCTAAGTGAGGCAGGGAGGTCTCACCACTGAACCTCAGTGGTAGTGGGTAAGGAGCATATCTGGAGGCTTAGTGGGGTTCCTGCAGGCAAATTTTGATGTACTTGTTTGGTCCTGCCACAGTGCACATCAAAATCCTGTTTCCATGATGAGGTGGCTCCCACCAGGGTTTCCTTCACTTGAGTGCAGACTGGTGTCACTCTGAGGTGGGTATTGCTCACTTGCAAGGTCAGGGCACAGCCAAGACTTGTCCCTATGTCTGGGGACACAGAAGCTCCCCTGTCTGTTCTGGACAATAAATCTGAGTAAGGCTGCCTGGGCAATGAAGCTGCTCCTTTACCTTGGAGGAAGACTATATGCCTTCATCAGCTGTGGGAAGTCATGGAATCATAGAATAGTTTAGGTTGGAAGAGACCTTTAAAGACTATCTAGTCTGATCCCCTGCAGTGAGATTGAGCATCTTCAACTGGATCAGGTTGCTCAGAGCACCATCCATCCTGACCTTGAATGTTTCCAGGAATGGAGCATGTATCATCTCTCTGGGATACCTGTTCCAGTCTTTCACCACCCTCACTGTAAAAAAGTGTTAGCCTAGAAGGAGTGTGTTTAAGCAGGACACAGGAATTTGTGCCATCATTTTCCTGCATTTCATGACACTCTTTTATTTCCTAGGGGCAAGCACCCTACAGAACAGGAGACAGCTGTGTAAGCAACTGAATCTTTCTGCTTTCTGCAGCAAGGAAGGGAGAGATTTCCTACTCTCAGGAAAATATCAGCTTTTGTTTTTCTGCATTATTTTGATGTTAGTGCCTAGAAAGCAGAGGTTTACAGTCTGGGTTTACTCTTTCCTGCTGGAAGTCAGCCTCATCTTTGCCTATTCTGACTTGGATCTCACTTTCTTGGCTACAATATGACCTGGCTTTCCATTCCCAAAGAAGGGTCCATGTGCTCAGAGTCCTGTGATAACACCATGCTGGAACCTGGGCACCCAGGAAGGGAAGAGCTCAATCTGCCCCAGAGCTGAAGAGCACACCTAGTACAATAACCCATACCATCTACTGCTTTCATTTAGTACTCTGACCTGCTAATTGTCATCATGACCCAATTTTTCCCTCTGACATCCTTCACTGACTTGATTAAATCTGACGATCAGTGACCTTCTGAGTGGACTGTTTGGAACATTCTGTTTAGAAAGAGACAGAAAATTCTTGCTCTTGAAGTCTGGCTTGGGATGTTGGGTGTCACAGGTGCAGTGGCTCAGGAGACCTCTCAAATAACCATCTGATGTAAGATCAGTTGAGCAACATCATCAGGGCATTGTAAAATCAGATCTTATGCTGCTGACACTTCTACCAGACAAAATGTTAGGCCTGCAAGTGCTCATTCCTTGTCCTTTCATTTAAAAAGCAGCCAGTGCCTCTGGCCGTTGCAAAGCTGGTCACCACAAACCCGCATTTCTAATAACTCTTGTTGTCATCAGATGTTGAGTTTGTAGTAAATGCTTTTGATGATCCTGATTCTACCTCTCCACTACGAGTATATTTAAACTGTGTCTTAAATATGCATGCTTTAAATAACCTTACATCTTGGGTATTACATTAAATCCTAGTGAAAAAAAAATCTTCCTGTTGAGACTCTAACCACTGCACAAGGGTGCATGAATGACATGCAGAGAGATAGGTGCCTCTACTAGGGAGGAGGCAGAGACACTGACCTTCTTATTTAAAGGAACCAGATCTGAGTGCTAACCTCTGAGAAGGACTCAAAGATCCCATTGTTCCACCTTACAGCCAGCAGCAAGAGGCTGGTGGTTAACAATGAGAGCTGGAATCTCTCTCTGGTGCTCCTCAGAAGCACTTGCTGATCCTTCCTTGGCTGTCTGGGAAGTTTTAGCTCCTGGTGTCCTGCTATCCAGAGAGCAGAGAAGCAGTGCCTGGGTGGGGAGCACAGTCAGGCTTGGGGAGCTGCCAAGGTGTGCCCCTGTTCATGTCCCAAAGGCTTCAGCCTGAGGCATTTCCCCAGGAAAGGAAGGATGTGAATGGATGCTTCCTACTTCAAAGCACTTCAAAGTAAGTTGGGTACTGTACCTGCAACTTATTTAGGCACTTTAAAAAAATCCAGTTAGATAATTTAAGTACTCAGAATGTCTAACTGCTAATCTGCAGCAAGGTTGTTGTACAGGTATTAAAACAGAGTTCAAAATCCCTCTTTTTATCCAGTTTTTCTCTTGTGTCTATTCATGTTCAGACTCCAGAGGAAACTCAAACTGAACTGACCCCAATTATCTGCTCTTTGAAGCAGATAGTTACTCATTTTTGAAACAGTGTTATAGTTTTATCATAATCCCTTTACAGTCTATGACAAGAAAAGCCATCAATAAATTAAATTTGCATCACATATTGTTTCTGAGGGACATCACAATGCCAATATTATCTTCAAATACTATAATTTGTCTGAAAATTTTGAGACTTTTTCTTTGAATTTCTATTAAAAACAGTGTTTAGACCAAAAGCACAATCTCATTTAGTAACCACCTCTCCTAAATTTAAAACTTGATGTTAGTGTTCATTGCACAAATTAAATATTCTAGGATCATCTTTATCATCATTTTTTTTTCTGTAATAGTGACAAAATATAACAGAAACAATTACATGTGGTACCAAGGTCAGTATATTTAATGCAGGGATTTTGTTTGTTCCTAAGAGCAGGGCATAGTAGTCCTACAAAATTCCTTGAAAACAAACCTCCAGACTTTTTTTTTTTGTTTGTTTTGTTTGTTTGTTTGTTTGTTTGTTTGGGTTTTTTTTTTGTTATTTTTGTTATGACAGTTTTGCAGGCTGGAAATGCAGGAGTTAACTAGTTTGAATTTTGAATGAAGTCTAATAAGCCATCCGACTTAAAGTAAACAACGGTCTGAGTTACATCATTTTTGTTTTTATTAGCTGACCTTGCAAGCTAATAAATTCATCCTGTATTTTTCTGCTACTGCCAGTTTGCAGCATACAGGAAACTAATCTTGTACAATAACTACCTTCCTGTAGTCAGTTCTTAAATGGAGCCAAATGGATTGGTGGCGGAAGAGCTCCCCAGCAGTTCCTGTGAAACAGTGCTGAGCACAGCAAGACCTGACAGAGGCTGCTTGCTATTATTGACTTTGACAATGTAATTATGTTCTCATTTACCTCCCTAGCACTTAAGGAAAAAAAAAAAAAATCCCCTCCAGTACAAAGACTGCAACGATTTTAATGTCAAATTAGTTGTGAGATAGGTATTTGTAACATGCTAAATATACAGCAATTTCTCTGATTTTTTTTTTCTTGGGAGGGTAAAATACACTTGCAGTGGCCATTATGGCACAAAGGTCTTTCATACGTATTTGGCTGCTGCAGCAACACTTTGTTCCAGATGCAAAGGCTCCTGCTCACTAGTAAGTTAATAAAGGGTCTGTATTTTGATTAGAAGCCTGCATGTGCACTTCAACATTAAAGACATTACATTAATGTAATATCCTATAGTATACCACAAATGAATCTAGGATTGCTTTTTTCAGGGGCTGAGCTGTTTCTTTCGAGTTTAGAGATGTCCACGGGTGTTTTGCACACTTAGGAGTGGTTTCACCTTGTGTGCATGGGGATCAGTTGCTGAAGATGCCACTGCTGCAAGGCCAAACCCGTCAGCAGATCCCCACCAGAGTGCTGTGGCACCCCAGACACGTGCAGGTGAGGGCATGGCAGTGTACAACACTGATATCCTCAGTTTGCCCCATCTGGGGAAAAAACCTCTGAAAGGGAGGTCTGTGATTCAATTGAGTGAGTTAAATGTCTGGACAACATTAAAATTAACATGGAAAAGCTTGGGTTGCTTTGATCTGTCCTGGAGTGCTTTTACAACGAGTGTCCGTCTCTCTGACCTCCCATCCCCCATCAAAACAAAGAAAAGGACCAGAAGAAACTGTTTGAATGACATTTTGGAAAAAAAATGTTTGATTATATAGTTTCCCCCTCTAGTTCTTGATTATGCCTGACTTCTACTTCATTTGCCCTCTCAGAAAAGGTTAAACACCAAGTATGGCTCACATATTGCTCTCCAGGGAAAGAGACCATGATAGCTTCCGAGCTGTGACTGTCATTATTGTAAAGCATTTATGAGAAATCACACAAGCTACTCCACTAAAATGGATACAGTTCTCTGCAGCAACTTTTATTTGGACTCTATACCAGCAGTAGCTGTGAGTACAGCTGGGCGGAGAGAAAGGGACAGAAAAACAAAATGAGTTTCTTTGTTCTTGCTGAGTCTTTTAATCTGTGATTTTTTATTTCTAATTTAAAAAAAAATATATAACTGAAACCTGAAATTAACTCCTGGAGTTCAGTATTCCATTTCACACGAAAAGAAAATGTGTTTTATACACACAAATCCTCATTAAAGGTTTCTGGATCTGTTAGGTAAAAGAGCTCATTTAAGAGAAATGAGCAATTTGGATTGAAGGCTTCTTGATTTGTGACTTAATGACATTTGTTACTTTGTATAATGGTATATCTTAAAAATTCTGCACAGGAACTGCTGCTGGAGTGGTTCTGGAAATGAGGTAGTTAATGATGGTCAGGAAGACAGCTTGTAGATAAAACTGAAACATACACTGTTAATTTAATTCAAATATGGAAATGCTTGCTGTTAAGTAATGGTTTCTAGTATACATTGCTGGCTTAATCTTCACCCTTTAGCCTTCATCTCTGAGGATCTTTAAGGTCCCAGAGCAAGTGTCTTAAATGTATGTCTTTTGCTTTGCAATCAGGGTAGCCTGAATCCACCCTCAGACACTAATGGCATCATAACTCAATCCCCACAGCCCTGTTCATCCACATATCATGTCCCTCCTGACTGAGACAAGGGCTCTGCAGAAGATGATATGTGATCCTGTGATTAAAGATATTGCAAAATATCAGACTGCAAAAGTAATGTCCTGGTCTTTCTCAACCTTTGAATAGACTTAGCAAGATTAATATTCTTTAAAAAGTCTAATATTTGGGTTGGTTGTTTTTTAACAATTAAAACCTAAAATTAAAACCTAAAAATAAGCAGACAAAATACCCACAGGAAAAAGCATACCCCTTCCAAGAACAATATTGGATTCTGATCTGGGATCTGTTAAGCTGGGTCCAGACTGCTGGCTCTCTAGGTTTTATCATTTAATAAAAGAGCAGCTGTGAGACCTTAATGGCTGTGTAGGCAGCTCTTTAGAGCAGCATGGAGTGTGGCAGTGTGCTTTACCATCCATTGCACAGACATGTCCTCTGGGCTCAGCTCCCCATTTTGAGAATGAGCAGTTTATAGGCAATCCTCCCTCTGCCCCTGTTCTCCTATCCAATGATCATTTAACACCGCTCCCATTCTCCACGCCACTTTCCTTCTCCCGCTTTTCCTCCCTGCCTCTCTCCCCAGCCCTGGCTCTCATCTCCAGGCGCAGATCTTGGCCTGCTCTGAGACTCCCTCTTGCTGCTCATCTGCCTCTCATCTGGCACCACGTTCCCCCAGGCTTGCAGGCCACCAGGAGAGGAAGGAATGGGAGCTCTGAATCAGGGGCTGCCTCTTGCCGCTGAGTGTAGCAGCACTCCTTGTGGGTGGAACTCTTGTAGTGATCCCAGAGGTAACGTTGCTTTGTGAAAAAGTTCAAACAGTTTCATCATGTGGAAGACCTGTAGTGAAAAAGTCAATGATAGTGGACTTTTCAGTCCATCCAAAGCTGCTGAAGTCTATCAGAGCCTGGTCAGCTCAGTGCTGTCCTTGTAAAATCAAAAAATCCCAATTTTTTTTAATGACACTGAAAGTTTTCTTGGGGATAGAAAAAGCAGAACAGCTCAACTCAAATGTGTTTCTGAAGTACATGAGACTAGAGATTGATAGTCAAATGACTTAAAAAATATTTTCTAAGTAAAGAAAAGTGTATGCTTCCATGATTTTGTTCTTGGAAACTGTCAAATCCTCAGCAGAAATGTGCCCCAATACATGGTACAAATGTATAATGTATATCTGAAAAATATAAATTATAATACTCCATATCTGAATGACTCATTTAGTAATCCACTGTAAACATTATCTTGTAATGGGTATTTTGGCAACCTTAGACTTAATTAGTGTTCAGTTTCTGTCTATAACATTTAAAGAGCACTGCCATGGCTGGGTATGGTTTGCACGTGGCCACAGGAGCTGAATCATTGCACATGTCAGATTTATTGTACACATGTTCAAGAGGTTGTCTGTTTTCCCTGAACCTTTAAGACACATATGTTTACTTGTTTTTTGTACAATTCTGCCTTCATAGCTCGCTGCACTTTCCCTCTGTACTTTTCAAATCCTGCTATGTCTTGTTTAATCTGAATAGACAAGAACAGAACGCTGTGTTCTAAGTGGAACCCTACCAGGGAAATGTATTATTCTCATCATTATGTCTTAGACACAGAGCAAACCTGCTGTGAGTGCTATTCTAGGGGCTTATTTAACTTCTTAGAGTCAGGAACAGAGAGGCACTCCCTTCCCTGTCTATCAAACCAGGTTCTGTCTCTCTGTTTCATCTGAAATCACATGTGGGTGCTCAGGTTTCTAATCCTTTATTTTCAAAGAAATAATGCTTCAATTATCTGCTGGTTTGAGTCAATTTTGTTAGTTCAAATAAACAGTTTTGCAGACCTATAGGAAGATTACTTCTAGGAATTCTGAATTTCTTAAGCAAATCTGCATCTGATTTGACTATAAACATGATCCAAATCCTGATTATTCATTGAATAATTTACATGGACTCTGAAGCTCACTAATAATTACATACCAGTAGGATATTTACTGCTCCAAATAGCACCTAATTTATTCATAGCCATTGATAGAAAATAATTTAATTCCATGAACTTTCCATATTTTATTGTGTTTATATCATACCACTTGAAAACTCTTTTAGCTCCTCAAAGGCCATTGAACACAGGGGACTTTATGGAAAACAGTCAAAAGCCTATGCAGAACTCTTAGTAAAGAATAATAATTTCTGAGACTCTGTACTAATGATTTCAGGTATTTAGCTAAATATTTTGGACCAAAACTTTAATTTTTTTAACTTTGTTTTGGCTCCCCCCCTCTCGGACTCCTGAGACCTCCTGTGAGCTGGGCAGGCTGTGGTGGGGAGCTGGTCTGTCACAGCACAGGAGGATGAGCCCATCTGTGCTCCCTGAAGCCATCTCCAAAGTCAGAGCCTCCCTGCTTCCCTGCTCTGGGAGCTGCCCCAGACACTGCACAAATAACCAGTGGGAGGAGGGAGGTGCACATTGGTATGGTTCTCTCTGAGATTTGTGACTGCATCTAGCAAGTTACAATTTCACATGTGCTCTCTGACGATGTCCTGCACTAACTACCCTTATCTCCTGCTGCTTGGGAAGATCATGAATTTTCTGTATCTCACAGAGGAAGGCTTTGAAATGTTATTGGAGTACTTGAAGATGTGTCCCATACTAAGTCAAGCCATTATTGTCAGAGATAAAATGTTGGCCATCTGAGTATAAAACTTCCACTTAAGGATTATTTTCTCTCCTGATTTATGCTGCCTTCTTATTAGGTCTATTATTTTCTGTTGGTGCCTGCAAAGAAAGGTGACAGCAATATATTTTGAAGTTCAGCTCATTTTCTGATGGGATCTGCAAAATCTACTTTAAGCTACCACAGTACCTAACTACTTGGTGCCCTGGAGGCAAAATTCCAATAACTCACAAAAATGGAGGAAATGCCACTGAAATACATGACAAGTGACAAAATCCTGGGTACAGGCCATGTAGTAACTTCAGATTGGGTGTCAGGACTTAAAAAAATGTTACCTGTGGGTTATGCAGGAGATTAGAAGGAAGAAAATGCAAGTAAGCACACAGGAATTTTTATTAATGTTTAGCTGAACTGCACTTACTCTCCAAGACATCACAACACTTTCTAGAAACACAAAGATATTCCCCTCAGTGTTGAGCACTGATGCAAATGTATGATAAGGTGTTATGACTTTCTGGAATCACTGCAGTGATTGTGAATTATTCATGAAATTAAAATTCCAAACTAATTTACAGCATCAAACAGTTCTGGCAAGTGGCATATAATGCTGGAAACAAAAATATACACTATATATTAATCCAGAAAAACTCTCTTATCCCTTAAATCACTGGGCCCATACTGTTTTCCTCACCCTCCAGCTTGCTGGTACTTTGTCTTTAGAAGTGATTTTGTTTTTCACTTATCAGGATTTAGATATTGTGATTCTGTGCTGTGAATAGGTTGCATTAGAAATAGCTCAGAAATTAGCAAAAAAAGTATTGGAAAAAAAATTAGCCAGTAGAGATGCACAACTATGTTTATAATTTTTTTTTTACAAAAAAGGGTGGATACAATGTTTTTCCTTATCTTTGCAGTAAAAAAGTGTTAGTAGGTGCAATGCAGGAGTAGGGCAATCATGTAAACAGTCTGATCAGTGAAAAGGCTTATTTTACTGGCAAGTACTTGCTTAGATTCAGTTTCAAAACTCTCAAGAAACACTGGTATTTGTCTAAAATTGCAAATGATTTTCACTTTTGCATAGCTTGCATCCAAAAGGTGGATAATTTCCAGTTGAAGGAGGTCAGCTCTCAAGTTAAATCTTAACTGATCTTTTGACTTTGCAGGGATTTCTGGTATTTTGCTGTTTTGTGAATGTTTGTCCAAATATTAAAATCCCGAAAGGTGAAAAACAGATCTGGGAAAATGTTACGAAAACTATTCAAATATTTACACAGCCCCACTCTCCTCAAGGATATATGCACTGACATTTTCAGTCACTTCTGGATAATAAACAATACATATTCTGGATCTGCTCTGCTCCTGTCTTAGTCAAGGGTGTTATCAAATGCTAGAAAAATCAGTGGAGGTATATTATTGTGAAACTGGAGCTCTGCAGTAGGGAGTTAGGTTCAGTTGTGGTCTAACTTAGAAAAGAAAGGTAAACAGATGTGTGTTTCTTTGATATCAGATCTTATTATTCTTTATGGAAACATGAGCTACCATTATTCCCATTAAAATAGCACTTACATTTACACAGTTACCCCATTCCCAAGTTCTCTGACCTCCTCAGGAACATAAGCACACATTCTGAAATCATCCTTTTGCAGCTCAGTGTACTCTTCCATTTTAATTTTTCTTCTTTCAGGCTTTTTCTCCAGAAAGGAGGCACTTCTCTGGAGTAGTACTTGTTTATTCCACATTAGGACACTGGAAAAATGAAGAGTGGTACCTGATTTGATGACTATGTCCTTATCAAAAGTCACACCTCTAGGAAGAGCTTCAGATGGAAAATATGAGTTCTTGAACCTTCAAGATTTGCTCTTTCAAGGGTCTTTTTAGAGCAAAATGCTCAGTTTTGAGTAGAGATGGGAAAAAATAAAAAAAAAAGAAAAGCACAATGTACTAACTGGTAAAAAGAAAGGAACTCAGGACTCCCAGATAACAATGTACAGCTGCCAGCTACTTCCCCTACTTCCCAGAAACCCTTTCTTTTTTAAATTTAATGCAGTAATGAATTCCTATGTGCTTTGACCTAGTGAATTTTGAAAGCCCCAGACTTCTGAGAATTGTTCATTCCTATCTGGGCCAGAGTCTGTAGGTTGTGGGTGCTGGTATATGAAAGGAAATTTAGGTATGGAAGCACCCCTGGATTTATGTGCAGCTTGTAAAGAGAGGAAGGAAAGACAAAATGAGTATTAGGAAAGACCAGGAGCTCAGATGACATGCCTGTTATGAGGAAATGGAGACTTTTTTAGCAGATGCTGCCACCTGCAAAGCAGAGTGCTGCAATAGGGACTCACGGACTGGAGTCAGCACCCTGTGCAAAATGCCTGGCTTCAAAAAGCTGCCCTCAGCTTTCTCCATGTTGTTTATTCAATATGGGGAGCTAACAGGAGAGAATTTGTCACAACAGTTAAAAACCACATCCCCAGCAACTACACAGATGCAGAAATATTGCATACAGGCAATCACACACAACCCAGAATAGACTTCTTGCAGCTCAGTTCCCATGGCTTCTCAGTCGTCTCCTTTTGTTCTTTTCTCCTAGAAGAAATTTATAACCCAGCAGTTCTCACCTTTCTCTTCTACAGGAAACCACTGGACAAGGCTACCTGGTCCCTATTTTTCATATGGTATGAACATGAAAATTCAAATATCTCTCGAAACTGGTGCAAAGGAAACATTTGAACATTTTTTATGTGCTATTTCACAGTAAAACTGCAAGGAAAACTACTTCTGTTAAGCATTCAGACTATTTTTGGGGAGAGCTGAAAGCCTTGTTTGAATCTTTTTACGTTTTCTTGGCAACAAATATCTCCCTGCAGAAAGACAACTTACATGTCTATGTATGCTGTTACTGCTGTTACTTCACAAAGTTACTGCCTTGCTGCTTCCCAACTATTTTATCTACCTAAAATCAACAGAATTTCCCAAGTGCCTAATCCGTCCTGGGAGAATTAATATGGAAATTGCCACATCTGGAGTCTGTGGAAATGAAACCTGTCACCACAGCAAAGGGGGAAGGGAGGTGTGTGCCCTGCAGCAGTTGGTGTAACCTGGCTAACACAGGCACAGCTCGGAGTGCTCCGTGGCAGGAAAATCTCATTGCACCCTGGCTAGGAGTGCCTGCTGGGATGAAATGGTTCCATGAAATTGGTACCTGTATTAACTGCTTCTATCTGTATCTCTAAATGCATCTTTAACCTGCATCTTTAACCTGCCATGGAAATATTTCTGAGGAATATCAGGAGGGGTGCTTGTTTTCACATTGCCATTTTCCATTGCCATTTTACTTGCCATATCTCAGCCAGTGCAAGAGGAGCATCATCATGTAGAGAGCATCTGAAACATCATGAACTGTAGGGGAGAGAAAGATGCATGGAAGAAAAGCAACTGAAGAGCTTTTTTAGAAAATTAGGTGTCTGTGTTTGCAGACAACTGTGAAAGCAGAGTTGTGAAGAGGTACTTTTCCAGCGAATCTGGAAAAGTTGAAGAATGCCTGCATCACTCTGGAGGGAAAAGACACTTATATGTCTCAAACTGCTGCTTTGAAGCACCTTTTTGTGCATGGGACAAAACATGTTGCATATTTTACTTTAACCTGCATGGCACGCTTATAGAATTGTCCCACAGGATGTTTATTTTAGTATCAGCCCCAAACATTAACCTTGTGGGTATTAAGAAAGATCTATTAAAGACAGATGCTTCCAAGTGATCTTTTGCCTTCCCCCCCCATATTCCTCTTCTGTTTTAAACCTTGAATTGTATTCTTGCTTTAATAGCTTAGGCCAGTGCCGAAAAAGTGATACCTTACCTCTGCATTTTGCTATTAAAAAAAAAATATTATCTCAGAAGCCCTAAATTCTCTATCCCGTTCTTAACAATGATTATGCTGATGATGACATTTGGCAGTGCTATTTTTCACTACAATTTAAGAGTTCAGAAATTATGTTGGAAAAAATAATGGCAACCAGGCAGTTTGTTAATCTAAGTTTTTACCTCAGATTTTGCATAATTTTGGGTACCTGTGGTACAGGTGAGGGGAAGAAAAATCAAAACAGTGATTTTTGTGAGAAGCAAATTGTATTACTGTTGACTTTTAGAAAGGACTTGCATTTAAGAAACTTTATCACAAAGCTTCATTGACACTGTGATTAACAAGGAAATTAGATCAAGTTAGGCAGCAAAGTGAAACGAGCAGTTTATTAGAGTTGAGCTGCCACAACTGGATTGAAATAAATAGATCAGCATGACATTTCTATGTAGATGTCGCCTAAAATGTCAGAGATTCCAGGCAGAATGGGCCAGGAAAGATGCTGGGTTGATAGTTTGAGAGGATAAATGTTACTCACCCTTCCCCAGTGACTTAAAGTCTCTGTGGTAGGTAATGTCAGCTTCTTCTCATTCTGGTACTCAGCATCTTCTCTTACCTAAAAATTTGAGTTGACTTTGAATATTCTTCTAGGACTTAAAAAAAAAAGTTTTTTTTAAATTTATTTCAAACTTTCTTAGTATTTCTCTCCCTAAACAGCATAAGCTTTTGCCTTCACAATATAATCCTTAGAGCCATACAATTTGTTTATTAGCAATGTCTTTATTTACTGGAAAAATGTTCTTCACACAGAGCATGAGCAGTCATTGAAGAGGCTCACCAGGGCACGGCACAAAGTCGTGGCATGAAGCCTGAGAGAGTTCAAGAAAAGAGCCTTGAACAGTTTGGACCAAAGACTAGACAGTTTGCTCTCAGGCACATGGAGTGAGTCTTGGGGGTGTCCTGTGTAGGGCTAGGGGTAAACTCAATGATCCTCATTGATCCATTCCTGCTCAGTGTGTTTTATGATTCTGTGAAATAAATTATAACCCTGATCCAGCTGAAACTACTCAATATGTTCCTCTTTTTTCTTTCCTTTCAGGCCTTTACTTCCATTACAGATCAGTGTAAGAAATGAACACAACCACAAACACAATCACCAGTTTGTACCAATTTAACTTGACATGATATGTGATATACCCTGGATAGGACTGGGCTGTTTAACCAAAGCAGACATGGGCTACCATGATGGGGAACCTGCAGGTCCAGCTTCTGACATCAGTCAGATTATTCCCTGGAAATGGAGTCATGCCTCAGAAGGCTGTTTTTATTTTGGAGACATTTCAGGTGCTTAATGTGCAGTAAGCTGGTAAAATATTTAATTAAATACTTCTCTTTCCTTCTACTCCTCATTTGTTAGTGCCAAAATTTCACAGCTGGAGAAGGTTTCTCTTTTTTTTTTTTTTGAAATCATGATTTTGAAAGGTAATCCACCTCTGAGCAGGAATAATCAGCACATCCCCAAGCCATAGGCTCAGATGTTCTGCATTGACTGCTATTTTGATATTCTTGGATGGAAATCCATCACTTAATACTCAAACATGAGGTACATGCTGGTTCTCTGGCATGCCTTTGCCTGGGACCATCTGTTGGGGTGGCACTATGCCCACTCAAAAACTCCCTGCCAGTTTCAAGAGGGCATAGGTATTAACCAAATATAGATTTACAAAGACAGCTAGTAAAATGTAGGGATGTTGTTTTAGCTGCAAGACTATTTCTCTTGTTGTTAGGCAATCCCAGACTGGATCCATGCATTTCAGAATAATGCTTGCAGGCACACTGTAAGCTCACCTCAAACATTCCTGTTTATTCACATATATAAAAAGGTAAGCAAATGTTATTAACTGGAAAATGCCCACATACTTATTTTTCTCTGAGAAACTGGCTTGAACTTGGGAAAAACTTCTAAAACCAGCCACTGTAAACAAGCAAATTACTGTCTTTTTATACAGAAGTAGCTCTTTCCCATATCCATCTTCTTTTTAAATATAATCCATTGATATTAGGCAGCTACTGTAAAAAAGGAATTGGGAATTTTTACTTGAATAGCAATTTAAATTTAAAAAAAAATTAAGGATCACTTGAAAGATACCTGTGGCTGGGTTGCTCAGAAAAGTAATATTCTTTGGATGACTTTAGAACATAAAATATATTCATGACAAGTGAAACTTGATTCAGGTTGTAGATGAATACAATTACAGTTTCAGTTTGGCAAAGCTGATATCAAAATGTAGGGTGCCACTTTAGGATAAATTCAGAAGTTAAAATCTGCAAGGCTTGTAGAACAAAAAAAAATTTCATGTCCTACATTTATTTACTGCTTAGAAGAGGAACAAAACTTACTGATATTGCTAATATAGAAGACTTTGGTTATGCAGGTGATGAATAGGTAACAGTATTAATAAATACTTACATTTCTTATATCTTCATCTATAAATAGCAGTTTACAACTATAGGAAGACAAAATTCTTATCCTTCTGAATATTAAGTAATTTGAAATTTATGAGAAAATAACATGAACAAGCTGAAGAGCAGATTGGAAGGAGGCTAAGAAAGTGAGAAATGGAGAAAAAAAATTAAAACCAGGTTGGCCTAAGGACAGAATCATATGTCTTCAAATACAGAAGCAAGAAACCTGAATCTGATATGTAAAGAAGGAAGGTTATAAAAAAGTGGGGAAGCAAGCTTTGTGTTAGTATTGAAAATAGGTGAATAGGCTCCTCTGTGACTCTTAGCCACAGGCCATAAATGGGAAGGTGAGGTGCAAGAGTCCAGGACAAAATGATTGCAGAAGCACAAAAGTAGTTAAAGAGAACTGGAATTCCTTTTTTTTTTTTTTCCATTGAAGAAAAGATAATATTTTTTTATAATCTTTTATAAAGATTATAAAAAGCTGAAGGCAGAATAGAAAATAGAATTTAACAAAGGATAAAACTAGTCAAAGTACTAGACATATCCATATTTGATGTATCTGAAAGTTTGCCCAACCAGAAAGTTCCCAAGAAAGTGGGAAAGTTTGCTTTTGTAAATCCAGATGTTCACCAAAAATATGGATATGACATTTCCAGTCAGCTACTGCAAAAGTAAGATTTAAAGAGTAACTGAGTATTCCTCTAAACATCAGCCAGTGCTGGGTCTTTGAGCTCTCCTCAGGAGCCATTTACATATGTGCCACTATTTTACAAAACTGTACTAACTCTGTGGTCATCGTGCCTGCTCTTACATGAAGCTTGTAAAAACCAAGACCAACAATATATGAACTTTACCTGCTCTTTTAATTGGCCTGTGTGTCTCCTTTAATACACTCCTTTTTTCCTCTTGGACATTTTGGAATCCTTTCTCAAATGCTAACTACCCTTGACACCGTACCTCTGAAAGGCTGGAGCAGCACATTGTCTGTGTGTTCCTCTTTATCTATCTGTTCCTCTTTACTCAGAGGAAGATCAGTGGGACAATTCAGGCATTTGTCATTAAGAGAATAATTACCTGTCCATCAGCAGGCTGTACATCCACGGGCTCCTGTTATGGGACTGCTGTGCTGACAGCCATGTGAACACACAACAAAGAGATGGCCTTGAGGCACAGCAGTTACCCTCTGATTGCCTCTTTAGGAAATAATGAGTGTTGCAGCATTTCAGCAGTTACACACAGAATCACAGCATGGCAGAGGAAGGGACCTCTGGAGCCACCCAGTCCAATGCCCACTGCCAGAGCAGGCCCACCTAGAGCAGGTTGCACTGGATTGTGTCCATGTGATTTCCTGAATATCTCCAGAGAGGGAGACTCCACAACCCCTCTGGGCAGCCTGTTCCAGTGCTCTGCCATCCTCCCAGTAAAGTTTTCCCTCATCTGCAGATGGAGCTTCCTGTGTTTCAGTTTGTGCCTGTTGCCCCTTGTCCTGTCCCTTCCACTGGTGCCAGTGTGGCCACATCCTCTTTACACCTGCCCTTAAGACATTTGAATACAGTGACAAGATCTCCTCTCAGTGATCCCTTTTCCACTGCTGAAGTGGGCTTTGATTCTGAGTTTCAGTGTTTTGTTTCCATAACAGGACTGAAACTTGTATTTGTTCTTTGCGTTGTAGCTTCCCTCTGATTTTCCACAACCTGTAAAACCCTCCATGTCTTTGAGTCAAGAGTACATACACAGCCAGCCCCAACACCTCTGACCATCTCCTGGGTGCAGCAGGGTATGGGAAAGGATTTGCTACCTTACACGGAGAAACCATCTGGCCGTGGAGAAGGTGATAGAGAGAAGCCCCACAAAAGCAGTGTCTGTTGTCCTTGAGCCCAATAATAAAGGTAATAAAGAATTTTGGCAAAGCAGCAGGTGCATCTGCTTCTTGCTGTACTTACAACTCTACCACAGTACAGTCTTTGCAGAGGGAAAATTCAGCACCAGTGAAAAAATTCAATAGTAATAAATGCTAACTTGTCTGTCTTTGAAAAGAACAAGTAGAAATGTCTAGAATGTATAAGAGGTGATTAATTTTTCTTGATTGCTGAGAGGCAAACATGGAACTCATCTATGAGAACAAGCACCATTAATCCAATATTATTTCTGGTTAACATCTATTTGTCTTGACCTATCACACTCTCATAAACCTATATTGAAATAAGTGTCTGTTTTAATTTCCATTGGACATGTTTGAAAAAAGAGTTTATCAACAGAGGGAATCAGCAGCTGCAGGTGAGGAGGAAGAAAAAAACCTAGAAGACTGTATCAAAGTTAGAATGCGTAGCTTTTTCCTTTGATGGTGTTTGAAAATGTTTTAAAAAAGATTTGCAGCTTTTGGAAAAATTATTTCTCTGTGAAGAGTATAGAGTCAATGTAAATTCAGTGATACGTGCCAGAGAATGATTATAAATAAAAAATGACTTAAAAAATATATATGCATATCAATACCTTTAGCTATACATTCAGCATAGCTCTGCATAAAGATATTTATCATTTGCTTAAATATATATTTGATTGAAATGTGCTTCTGATTTATAATTTGAAGTAAAATAATTTTATATTTTCTCAAATCTTGAAACAGAAAACACCCTTAAAGTGTGTTTCTCTCTACATTTTTGAAAGATGAAACCCTTTTCAGAAAAAAAGGCAAGAAAAATAAGAATAATTTTTGTCTCTAAATTATACCTCTGTGCCTTCTAAAAGCCATGTAAATTCAATTCCCATTTGTAACTTACAAATACTTATTCTATGTTGAAAGTAAAGTATTAACTAAAACTCAGGAAACATGCTCTGACAAAGTCAGAAAACTGTAATTAATTCCATCCATAGCATTTAATAGTGTTACAGAAGGAAGCAGAGTTTTTCATGTCATGTGAGAGAGCCATAACCTTCAGCAATCTTGGTCCATCAGAAGTTGGGAAAACCAGGACATATAGTTCTCTCTAAATGAGCACTCATGTGTTACACAACCACTCCCTTTGTGTTTAACAACAAACTAAGAAAAGCAGATAAACAAAAAGTGGCTGCACTGCAAAGCCAGCACAGTTGCAAAGCTCACAAGTGTTTGACATGGTATTTGTGGTAGGATCAGCACAGTGGTGGGCTGTACTTCAGACTGGGAGCACAAAGAAGGATATAAATTCCTAAAATCATTGTAGACTTTAAGAGCACTTGGACTCCTGTAAAAATGTTGTCAGGGAATGGTATGTTTCTTTGCTAGAAGGTGGCTGCCAAGCAGGATCACTGAGCACTTAACCACCCTTGTATTAAAGCTGAGACACATGAACTGAAACAGTTATTATAGGGAATAATTACAGATCAAATTAAAAGCATTAGAACTGGCAAAAAGATCAAAGCAAAGCATTCCCTGCAAGAAATGCATACGATGTTGCTCAGAACAGGTAGAAGTGAAGGTTTGCAGTGAAGATTGTATTCGTTAAAGTGCTTAAGAACAGTCAAAGTGCAGCTGATAAAACACACAGAGAGTCAGAAAACCAGGGCAAATACCTGCTTGCAATAAATTTGAGGGCAGGTGCATAATACAATCAAGAGGAAGTGATTCCATTTTGAAAAAAAACTGAAATTTTGCCAAGAATAGAGCAGCAAATCCTAAGCAAACTTTGTACTCTTGATCTAAATAAGGAAAAGACATAGCTAATTACCAGAAGGCCACATGCAGAATATCACAAAGATCATCAGTTCAGAGACTTGTCTCAAAAGAAAAAGTATCTGAGGACTCTCTACCTTGTGAGGAAAGTGGCTGCAAAAGCTGGTGATGTGAGACTATCAGAAGACAAGGAATATCTGGTCAAGCTGGTTGCCCTTCATGATTAAACTAATAGTTCTAGGTCATGTACAAACAATACTGATTTTCAAAGACAGAGGAGCTGGCAATCTGTTAAGATAATACCTCCCTCAGTTGTCCCACAAATGTGGGCATAGCTGCTGTGTACTCTCACTTCATAGATATGATAGAGAGAGAACAGTGGAAAGAAACCAAAGTTCACAATTTGTTTGTTGTTACTCTCCAGAACGCTGTGCACGTGTCTGCAAAAATCACATTTTCCTCCCAGCCTCAGGAGGCAAAGGGACATGAATAACCAACATGTGCAGGTTCAGGGGACAGATTCCTGGCAATAGGAATTCCAGGCCAGGGAGGGGAACATTTCCGAAGAAGACCAAAGGAGATCTGGGATTTTGAAGTTATTTACCTGGTGTGTCCTGCAAGATGGGCAGAACATTGTCTTGTTTGACATTTGAGAGTTGTTTTCCCTGCTCTGTCAGGTTTTATTAACTGGCTGTATCAGCTGGTAATGAATGTGTCATTTCCATTTCATTTCCAAAAATATTAAGAAGTTGGTGTATCAGTGGATGCTGACTGCTGGCATTCAGGGTAGAGAACAATAACAAGCATGGCACCTGATAGCCCTGAGTAGTGACATATCACTGGCTCAGGAAATAAAGAACAGTATAGTATAGTATATATTATACTCTATATGCTGCATATAGAGTGTATATATATACATAATATATAAAATACCTATAGTATAATATATTTAATTATATAGAGAAATGTATACATTATATGTATATAATTATATATATATAGTCCTTGTATGTGTTATGCCACAACCATAATGACTGGTATCATTAAAACAGTAAAAATGTAATCAATGTATATATATCAAAACAAATTATTTCAGGGAAACAATAACTGCAGTGGCACATATCATACTCAATACCTAAATCAATACTATTGAGCTGAGCTAACAATAAATCAAATCTGCATAATCAATTCTTCTACTAGAAATGAAACCATTAGCATTCAAATATGAAAGCACATACCATTTATATATTTTCTTTTGGCAATTGGTATGTTTATTTGACTCTAGAATGTTCACTAGCTGCTGTTCAAACACACTGTCCCTTTTTTTATGCTTAAGTGGTATGTGAAGGAAAGTATTGTGGATGAGGTTGATGCCCTAACATTTTGTAAACAGCTCATGTTGCTGCTGGGTAGATTTGGGTTTAGAAAGGACTAACAATATTTCAGTAGGTTTGGGGCTTCTGAGGTCAGAAGCCACCATGGTGGGGTAGGCAAGAATAGCTGAAGAATTAACTCCAGACTGGGTACACACAATCAGGCGAGTTTTTGGGCGCTGAATTTTTCCTGAAGCGTAATTTGTCATTTCTACTTCACACTTCCCTGCTCAAAGGGATAGAAAGATGCAGCATAGACAGAACAGATCCAGAAAGAGTCAGAATGTGGCACAGAGGTGTCTTCGCACCCCAGAGCTCAAGGGCCAGGTACAAATCTGTACAGACAGCAAGCCAATATCTGTGGGAAGAATATGAAAGAAGGTAGAGTCAAAACCAGATGAACAATAGCCAATAATAACAAGAGCAAACAAACCCCTGCACTTGCTGCACAACCTTCTACTTTGTGGAAAGTCTGTATTGGTCTGATTGTACTGCTCACAGGAGAAATTAACTGCTTTAGAAAATCTGAAATGCTTTTGGTAGGGTCACATAAAGGAAACTGATCATCTGGTACAACCTCCAAATCTCAGAATGACTGCTGCATGAAACATCCCACGTCAGTCTTCCTGTGTTCATAACAGCCATGATCCTCTTTAGGACTGTTATCTGGTAGTTGGAGAGGGAAGAAAAGATAAGGGATATGTTTGAGGAGTAATTACTCTGTGAGTAGTGAAGTACCTCAGAAATACTGGAGAGGTTCACGGTACCTTTGCACATATCTCTTTCCTGGAACTCCTTCTTTCTACAAAATCACTTATTTCTAATTAAATTTATATTCATGAATCTAAAAGCTGCAGTCAGACCCTTTGCAAAAATCAAAGCCTTTTTGAGTAACCAACCTCCTTTTTTCCTAATCTTTGTTTTCAAAACTGCTGCACTGCCCAATTTCTTTAAAGTGATGGGTCTCTTTTAGCCAATTAAAATTTTGGTTTCTAGTCCAGCAGCCATTCTTCTATTTCTGTAACTGATAAGGGTGTGAATTTTCTTAATTTCATTTTGGGTGCACTTTTTTTCTTTTTATTTTTCCCTCCCATGGACTGTAAAGGGAGCTTTTGTACAGCTAAAGTCAAGCTTTTATAAGCCATTTGGCTCCAACGGTAGCAGGACTCACTGAAGCATCCCTATGCTTCAGAGTTCCTAAAATAAACTACTCATAGAAACAGTCACATTTCTAAAATAGAAGCAGTAAGCCTCTACAAAGTAGAGTAAAAAAAAACCAAAAAAAACTTTAATTAAAAACTTAATATTTAACATATTTATGGAGACACCTAAACTTTAGCTAACAGAATAATCCTGATAATGCATAACAGAGTAAATAAAAATAAAATAAGAAAATAAGTAATAAGAATAACGAATAAAATTCTTTATATAAAAATATAAATAAGAATAAAATTCTTTAAATAAGAACAAATAATAAAATAATAAGAATAAAAAATCCTGATATATTCCTTTCTTTGCAACAAATCAAGCTAAGGGGTGCTTTAATTTCTTCACTTTTAGGAGAAATAAAGCAATAAATGAAAAGATAACTGGAGAAAAGAAAGGGATGCTCGGTGTACTTTATCTTTTATAAAAGCTAAGACAAATTCAGTGGCAGTAGAAATTCAGGGGGCTGTATGGGACCTTGCTGCACGAAGCCCAGCCTGGGTGACCCACAGCAGGCAGCTGTGCATGGCAGCATGGGAGCTGCTGCTGCTGGATTTATGCGCTGCAGCAGCTCTGACGCATGCGGGAGGGAGGAGGTCTGAGTGCGACTCCTGCAGCCTCGTTGGATGCCATCCATATCTGCACTGCTGGCTGCTCCCAACTGCATTTGACCCAGCACACTTTGTGCTTTTCAATCCTCACTGCAGAGAGGAGCAAAGAAAAGTACATCCATATATTAATACAGGGTTGTAACACAATACAAGCCAAGGGGCAGGCATCAGGAAAGGACCATTGCCATTTCTCTTTTGCTAAAGTACAGCTCTACCTTTGCTAAAGGTGCAGTTCTACCTGAGCAGGAAACAAGGCTGGAAAAGCCTAATATTGTGAAACAAATTTAACTCTCTGGAGAGCAGAACCAGGTACATGCAGACACTCATGCGGTTTCTCTCATCTTCCCCCCACATTTCCCACCTGAATGGGTGTTGCTTTGGCCTCTCTCCAGCTGCAGCAGAAGGGAGAAGAAACAAAGGACTCCCAAATGGGTCTGGACTGCCTGGTAAGTTCATACCTGCTGAAATTAGTTGGACAAATTCCCCTGAATTTCAAGTGCTCCTTGAGCTCTAAGGCTTCAGACACATGCAGGAAATGCCAAGCAGGTGGGGGGATTGATGCTGCTGTTGCCAAGCATTCAGCTCCTCCTCTGTAAATGTCCCTGTCACAGCTGAGTTATCCTGTTTTTTGTCGGACAGTTGTCTGTGAGGAATGCTCTTGCTCAGAAGCAATCCAGCCTGGATAACCAAAAAGTTTAGGCAAAAAAACTGACGTAGGAAGAAAGAAAAATTTAAATAGAAACCCTCAAAATATTTCTGTTTCCATGTAAGTAACCTTTGGTAACAAAATAAAATAGGAGAGAAAGTATGGAAAATACATACAGTGATGAATTACAAAAGAATGCATTAACGTAAGCATTTCCGGAGAGAGAATAAATCCCTCGTGAGCAATGGCAGAAAAGAGACTACATCATTTAGCCATATCTGTCTGCCTGTATTCTTTAGTTACAAATGCTTCCACCTGCCTGCCACTGAGGAGCCCTTCTGCACTCTTCATTTAACATTATAGTCATTAAATGAAACTTGGGGTATAGTTCAGCTCTTTACCAAATGAAGTAAATTTACAGAATAAAAGCAGGTGTGTGAGCATAAGCCTTGTGAGCATTCAGGTAGCTGTCAACTCACCCTCTGGCCCTGGTTTGGACCACTCCAGAAAACTGTCTCAAGGCAATAGTCACAGTGTGCTTCTAAGGCTTCTCAATAAAGAGCTTTATGGACCAGTCTGTCCTTCAACACTGCCCCAAAAGTCTCTAGCAAATATGTGCTCTCCTATCACACCCTGAGTCAAATTGCAGCTACCAGCTCCAGCCACCCTGGAGCAGAGCCCTCATACCATTTTAGAAACCTTGGAATTAATAGACACATTTAGAATAACATTTATGCCTTTGGGTCCCAAAGCCAGCAGGAAAGAAGCAGAAGGTGTGCTGGGCCAGCTCCTGTGCTGTGTGGAGGAACTCTGACAGGCAGAGAGAGCCTTACACAGCAAGGGCACGGGTCAGCCCATGCCATGTGATTTTAGTGCTGTGGATCTCTCCATCTGGCACCACTAATACAGTCTCAGAAAACAACTACCATTTCCTTTCCATCTTGAAATCCTTAATTGACTCTTGTGCTTTCACATGGCTTGAGAGGGTAATTTATCCCAGTCTTGTCAGCTGGGGGGACAAGCAGGTTGAATTAACTGAAACTAACCCTGCAGCCAAGCAGCACATCCCTAACTACTGAAAGTGGATGAGTATTTGATTTGGTCAGTTCTGTTCTCTCCAGGTGAGTCATCTTTTCACCTCTCCAGGTGAATCCCTGGGGTTTTGCTGGAAAACTGAAGTGCTGTCTTGGTTCAGGCCCAAGGGCACGAAGTGTTGAGCTGTTTGTAGGGTACTCAGATATTTCACCTTCATCACTACTGAAACCAGCAGATATTCAGAGTGATCATTCTGAAAAACCAAGCCTGCTTGCTGGCGAGTGTATCTGCAGTTCTTTTAAACATACCAACCTCCTACATAATATCCTCCTCCAACTCAAATTGCAGAAAGTACTGGAAAATTGCTATTTGCCAGGTTTTTGCTAGCTCAGAAATAAGAATATATGAAAAATAAGCTCTTTCCAGGAAAGATTTCACAGATTTTCTGGTCTTTGTTTGTTTTTGTGGCCTATTGTTTGCCTTTTTTTTCTTTTTTCTTTTTTTTTTTTTCCTTTTAATTTTCATGTCACAGAATGGATAGCATGACCTATTTTGTCAAGGATATTATTTTGTCCTTTTGCATTGCTGGTTGTATGGTTAATTCATGCATAATTCACCATGAAAATGAGGACTTCATCTCTCACATTAACATTACCCTGCTGCACTAGCAGATGTCCAGTTACAGCTGTGTATCCCTCTCTGCATTCCCTCTTCAAAAACATCCCAAGTCTTTCTGTTGCTGTTACACTTCTTTCTAAACAGTGCAGCATCAAGAAACACATGTCAGTAGAAGCTCTGACAAAAGATTTCACTGTAGTCATCTGTGAAGGTTGTTACTGTGAGACAAGCTAGTGACAGCTCTCTAGCAAGTGTGCCTTCAGGTTTACTGGTGTCAAAAGTGTTGGAAAGTGAGAAAACCAGTTAAATGCACTCATATATTCCCTCTGTGCCAGGCTTTATATTCTGTCTTACTTGAATAATTAACAATTTCCTGTAGTATTTGAAATATCACTCATTTGGAGGACTTCAAAATGACTTTGCAAAATTGTGGACAAATTGATATGTTTCTAATGGAACAGAAAGAGCTAAAGAAAAATGAATACTATCAATTTATTATATTGGCATTAATATAAAACCCCATCTGCATCTAGGTGTGAACACTATTTCTCGTACAAAAACAAAAAACAAAATACTAAAGCAAAGAGGTGTGCAATTCTGCAGTTTAAAGTGAAACTAACACTGCAGCACATTCCAAACCATTGAAAGTGGTTGGGTATTTGCTTTGGTCAGTTCTGTCAGTTGCTTTGGTGAGTTCAGTTTCACTTTTTGAGTTTATCCATGCATGTACACACACACAGATATAACATACCTGTTCTGCTCTTGTAGTTCCGGGTAATTTAATACATTAAGGATGGAGGCAAGAATTTGCCCTGTGCTATGTTGATTCTTTGTCTACTTGTGTTTGAAGCCTCACATAAAATGTTCAACATTGCTTTTAGCACCCACAGACCCCAACGAATTGTTGTCTGTCCACATGAGGTCTGAGTCTGGAAATCACAATCAATTTTTATTAGGCTCTTGACAGTGCATTTCAGTGATCCTGTTGGTTACTACGAGCACTAGCACATACGGTAGACACATTCCAAACCACATGTTCTCTATTTACTGTATAGCACAAAATATGCAGTCCAGGATTGTTCAATATAGATAATTTAAGCCATATGTAGCTCAGTGAATGTAAAACTTGGAGTATTTGATCTCAAAACCCAATTAGAGTGGTTTATTTTCTTTGATCTTAATGGAATGTTGTAGTATACACATTATAAAACTGACTTCCAAAAGTTATTGGCATAATAAACACTAATAATCCAGATATTTTTTCTTGAGTTCAAAAAAAGAAACTGCGTGAAGAATTGCAACAAGTTATTGAGGGTGTGGCTTCTAAAATGGGCATGGTTCTCACAGAAACCCTTGAAGAGGGAAAGTGATGAAAACAGAGTAAGATGTGAACATTCACAGCACCAACACCTTTGGAGATGAGTCTGCTTCCCCTGGAATTCCTCTGTGACGGCTGTGATATCCAGGCTGCAGTTTTACTTATTTATATACTTCATAGGGAACTGCATTCTGAGTCTACACTGATGTAGAGCAACAAGGAGCTTGACTCTGAGGGTATTTAAAGGAGAGAGAAACAGAGGCAGGCAGATGGCTTAGGTGGACCCAAGAATCTACATCACTCAAAAGTCTGCTTTTGGGGCTTGGACTATAAGAATACCTCTCCCTAATAGGGGAGAAAAGCTTATTTTGGTTTTTTTAACTTGGAATGTTTCCCTCTAAAAAATCCCAAAAACTTAATATACATTATTGTAGATGAAGCTGCCTGGGAAGCACAGATATAATAGATATGCAGATCTGCTTAAAGTAGTGTCATAAAAATGATGACTGTTAAATGTGACAGCCTCCACAATTTTTGGGGGACTGTCTTATGTAAAGAAAGATTTACAAATCCATGTGGTAGCTAGCACTCTATTTTTTTACACATGATTCATATACTACTTATGTACCCATGATAACTATATTATAAAAATGGTCTTGTGTATATGCTTGGCACTTACAAATTGTAATGGAGAAAAGATGATTAATTGCACAGCAGAACTCTTTTACAATTTGCTGAACTTGTGCATCACTGACATAAATCTTTCTCCCAAGTGCCTTGACTATCATTAGCTTGAAAAATCAGCAAAGGAAAAACCTTTATGAGTGGGTTCATGGAAATAGAGAGACGTATTTTGCAGCTATGGTATGCAGCAGACATGTGGGAACAGGAGAATACCTGCAGCAGGATACTGTCTTGCATATTTTATACTAATATTTCATTTCTTATGGTTGTTATTTATCTGGACCCTTGCATTATATTTAGTAAGTCTTGCTTTGCTGGACTATGGTGATCTGCTACGTGGATTTTATTTTTTCTCATTTGCAAGTATCCTCAAATAAAGCAAAGGCATTAATTTCCTTCTGTGGCCTCAGAGTCCTGTGCTTTCACTGCTGCTCCTCAAGAACTCAGCATCCACAAGCTGCATTCACTTAGTAACACTTCCATCTGAATAGCAAATGCTAATTGCATTCGTTTCCAGCCTTTTTCTCACTTGAGATCCTCTGTTACACAAGAGGTTGGGCACCTTCAGCCCAAGCCTTGAAATATACATTCAAGAGACTTGAAGGGTTCTTGTTTCATGTTTTAAATCTCTGTGACTGCTGGTACAGAAGCTGTTCTCTGAAAAATGGCCAATTCCATAAAGGTTGCCTTAGTATTGAAAATCTGCTTTTATATTTGGATAGATTTGTCACAACCAAAGTTCTCTGAAATGAAAAGGACATTTGACACTGATAATCTGTGCATGAAAATAGACCAATTTGAGTGAATTAAATGATATTAATAGTTCAGATGAAAATATGTAACAGTAATTGCAGCATGTACATTATTCATAGAGAGTCATAATAGGGTACATTCATAGCATTTCTTCACGTTTTTTATGTTCATGTGCAAGGACCCCTGTATTCACCAGAATCACCTAAATCTTGGTTAATTTCTGTTTTCACTTACTCTCCTGAGCCACCTTACTTGAGAACAGGAAATATTTTTTTGCTAAAATTTAAATTGTCTGCAGAGATGTGGAATAGAAATTATGGTACGTTCAAGCTGTTCAAGTACTTTAAAAAAATACAATCTTTTTTTTTTAAAAGGCATAGAATTAACTTTCATCTAATCTGCTTGAATTGAAAAGTCAAAATTAGGAATCAAATCTTTTGGTACTCATCCATTAATTTTTAAATTTTCATACAGTTTCATTAATGCTGTTCTTTAACACCGTATCTCTTTCAGATCAATTTCTTGAGCAAAGATTACTCAGTTCTTCAGCTGCTTTTGGAAGATAAACATTTGTACAAACATCAGTGCAAGTCCACTAAAATATCTGCCTATGTAGATGGAAAAACTAAAAGCTAACATGTTTTTCCTTTTGCATGTAAATCCCCTCAATTCAAGATCACTTTTTTCCAGGGTGAAAGGAGGCTGTCATCTACAACAGCAAACATGTGTAACTAGTACAGGACATCAATGTGCTGTTGCTAATGCTTAAGAATTTCATTATTTTCAGACAGCATCCTTCAATCATGTACATAGCTTATTAAAACCAGCAACTTCTCTGTGTGGGTATTAGAGAGTTTACTCACCTATATCCACTGAACAACTGACATTTACATATTTTCATCTTTGCTGGCATATCAAAAGCAGAAACCTGGTAAAGGGGCTGGGTATCATTTTAAAAACACTGAATATTAAGTAATTAGGGGTATCTGATGGAAAAGATATAATTACTTCAATAAATTTTGCTTTATAATAAAAGAGATACTAATTACATGATTATTTTTGTTTATGAGGCATATTTCCTGCCACTATGAATTAAGTTTAAAAATCAAGCATAGAGGAAAAGATTATGAACATGGATATGGAAACAATGGATTTCCATTGTTTCCACTGAAATAATCTGTACAACTAAAAAGTTCAGGTGACTGTGGCAGTCGATCATCAGAGGTGGTCATGCACCACAATTCTCTTAGTGTAGATGTTATTTCACTTTTATGGTAAAGAGTCAGGTAACAACTTTGTACTCTTTTTTACTTTTTCCATCTGATCACCATCTGCAAACAAACATTTGCTTCAATATTCATCGAGTTCTGCTTGTAAACCTCTGTTTTGTAACCAGTAATAGTCTAGTTTTATATTGAGAGGGGCCCTTTGTGAGGATGCGCAGACATGTAAACATCTAAAACATCCCGTGAGAACCAGCCTCCTAAACTTAGTACTAGCCAGCATGTATAATTTCCAAAGCACAGTATGAACTTCACCTCCATCTGAGGCTGGTCTGCTTAGAGCTCCAGAATCCCACAGCAGCTCACTAGGTGTTGGTAACTTGTAGTCACAAACTCACCATTTACTGCTTAGGATGAAATATAGAGACCTGTCAGACAAGTGCTGCTGCAGAAGGGCCATTACTAAAAGTTAGGTTCAGTCTCATATGCTTCTTCAAAGTCATAGCTGAGACACTTTGGAGCCTGGAAGATCTTTCCTTTCCCTCCCACCCATTTTCTTACACTATACACTAGGACCTCTTTCTATTTTGTGATGCATAAAGAATGATTTGAATGATTATCTCACTATTGTGGTATCAGACTCATCAAAAGGTAGATTCAGCAACCTGTCAGTGCTGGTTTACTAAAGCTAGAATACAAAGAGTCAGCATTCACCTCTATGATTATAAGCATTAGAAATAAACAGGAAGAAAGAAAAAAAAATACATAGAGAATAGAGAACAAGTGAGCCTGATGCAAATGCTCACATACAATATAATAAAAATTTCTGCCACATCTGTTCTTTGGGGTTTGGAGGGCAAGAAACATAACCTTGACTATTCAAGAAGGTGTATTAAAAGGTAGTGATTTTAGAAAGTACCTAGGACTTAAGAATGACTTCAAACAGACAGATTTGGCGGAGCTGAATTCAGGTGAGGTGGCAAATTTCAGGCTGTAGGAAGCTGAGATTTCTGAAGAGAAGTAGCTAAACATTTACTGAAATCAGGCTTTCAATGTGATGAAAAAAGGAAGTAATTAAGAAAAAAGCTAGAGTTTTACCTTCCATAATAAAAATAGCATTTGCAGAGTCATTTGTTGCACATACGTATAAACTAATATATATATTCATCAGAAGTCCTTGTGTGACTAGAATATATTGGCCTCTTGAAGAGCGAATAATATTCAAGTCATTTTCAGTATTGAAGTCCTTTAAGACTTCAGGAAAGCAAGCCTGAGCAAACTAGATAAATTAAAAAAAAAGAAGACAACCCCGTTCTTTTGATCTAAAATGTAATTTATTGATGGAGAAGCATGTGGTAATGAAATAAAGCAGTTTGTTTCAATACAGTCGATGCACAGTGCAAGTGCACTTTTAACACAGGTAACAGGAAATAGATATTTTACTGGCTTCTGCATGCATTTCAGTAAAAAGGTGGAAGAAGAAAGCAAAAGGGTGTTACACATTTAAGCTCATAATCCTCTTTACCCAGCAGACAGGCCCAGCTAAGCCTCCCATGGTACAGATCACCGAGTGACGAGTGACACAGCCTGCAGTCACCATTGCTACCTAGGACAGGAGCCACAATTTACTGAAGTTTTCTGCCTGCCTTTAGCACCCCCTGAGGTATCCCCAACATCTCTGTGCCTTTGCCAGTTGGGAGTCCTGGCTCTGTTGTGGCCTGAGGCATCACGTGCCAATTCCAACTTTGTCAATTCTCTGCAAAGCACTCAAACACTCGCAATGCATGTTACTGTACACCAGGTTCAAAGGGTCTAATGGCCCAGGTAAATTACTAATCCTCATCTTTCATAAATAAAAATGTTCCATATTTTTAGTAAACAGATCTCTAAAATGCAAAGGTAGTATGGTCAGAAGTCTTCTGAACCCTTTGAACTTTGTCCTCTTGGGTGTGGTATTTCCTGTCTCTGCCCAATGCCCTCATGTGCAAAATGGAGGTAATAACACTTAACACAATAAGCTAACTCTTGCACACTGTTGTAAGCATGGCAATATCTGTGTAGGTGCTTATCTGTTACTGATATGTTGCAATTAAACAGCCCTTACCATGAAAAGTTCACTACAAACTTGATATCTGGAGAATTAAAATTGGCCCTCTGAATGGAGCAGCCTGTAGATTCAGGGAGTGACCTTGGGGGCAAAGCAAGAAACTTTGAACTGTTTGAATAACCTACATCTGATAGCGAGCTTAAAATAATGCCTTGAAACTTGGCCAGTCACTTGTTTTTATTTTTCTTAATTTTTCTGAGTCTTAATTACTTAAAAAAAAAAGCAGTCTCACTTGCTCCCAGCTCCCTTCCATGCTCTCACAGCCAGTTCATTGCCACTTTCTGCTTGTCACTGTGGCATTCCTGATGCTCTCCCTTGCCACTCCCCCAGCCCCCCATCTTTCTTTCTCTCTCCATGCTGACTCCTTCAAAGGGAATCTGCTGTTGTTCCTCAGCTCAGCTGTGTGTTGGATGATTGGGCTGCTCAAGATATTCCCAGTGACCTATTCATAGGTACCCCTAGATCTCTTCCTAGAGCAGTTGTCCACTATTGAGGTTCAGATATGTGTGTCTGGACTCTGAGATTTTCACATTTAGAATGTCATTCTTTTCTTTAATGAGAAATAGTTCACAGATATAGTTGAGAAGTTAATTTCTTCTGAATTATAACTTCTCGGGTGTGGGATCTCAGCATCTCAGTCCTGAGGTGCCGAGCCACCGAGACCACCCTTGGGGGGCTCGGGAGTCCTGGAATGTTGCCAGAAGTGTCTGGTGGCTGGACTTTGACCCTACACAGGAGACGACACCTGTATGAGGATAGGAGGACTTCACCGGGGTGAATGGTGAAGGGATTAGTTAATTAGAGGGTGAGAAACAGGGTTTAGGATTTATGTACAGGGGGGTTTAGAGAAGTAAGATGGAGGAATTGGGGCGTGTCCTGTCCTTCTTCTTCTTCTTCTTCTTCTTCTCCTCCATCTTCTTTGGTGATGGTGGCACTTTAGGATTGGTCATTACTAAAAGTGCACCGGACAATAAGAATAAATGGTATTGGGGAAAAATGATAAATATTGTACACGTAACAATGGGTATAAAGATAGGTGGCTGTCCGGAGGGCGGACACAGTGTGCTCATGGCTGACTGCTGAGCAGACCTCTGTCGGGCCGAAAGAAAATCTTTTAGATAAACAATTAATAAACATAAAGACCGAAAGAAGAACTGAAGCCTCTTCTCGTCCTTCGATACACGGGCTGCCCCAAGGCCACTCCGGGCCTTTCCAGGCCCTTCAAACAGCCGAAAAACCGGACACTCGGGAGTATTTTCTTCAACCTGTTTGGTTTTCCACGTGCAAGACTTTGCAAACCAAGGCCAAATTAACTATTGATTAGGACATTACTGGAACAGAGAGAAAACATGGAAAAGAATGAAAGTGAGCATCATTAGTACTGTTTCCTTGGAACAGTTTAAATTATGACAGTGCCCAGAATCTTGTTTTTTCTTAGTAATGTTTCAAGAGAATTAAATGTAGTGGCAATGAAAACTGCTGCTTTGGCAATCAGGTATTTCATTCAGTGGCTGACACACTCAGCTAGGTCTAAACCAGTAATCCAGCTGTCAAAGATAAATCAACCTTTCCTTAGCAATCATTCCTTCCAAGCCCATTTGTTGATTCAGGCTTAGGGTGCTTGCCTGGGACCTAGTGAACAGATATTTCTTGCCAGGATCGTATCTGGAAAGAGAAATGTTTCAATTTCATAATTAAATGAGAAAACTGAAAAAGCTTTGCTGAAAGATAAATTACTTCACTCCTTTTGAAGGAGAGGTTTCTATAATGAATTATTCAATACTAACAATGTAGACTTTGAAAGCAGGATGATTTCCACAAATGTCTTGCATATCTATCTCCCCACACAGAAAGAGACACATGTAGATGCAGATGCACAACCATGCATGCAAGCACATATATACATGCTTTTTGTAAAAATAACTTATATATTTTGGCCCTCCAAAGAAGGAAGTGGTCATTCTTAAGTATATAATGAAAGGGAGAAACTCCAAAACATTCAGTGAAATGCTGCGTAACCTTAAAATGACTTTTAACATTTGCATGATGTTTCCTTAGGCTTCCTAATGTATTACAATTTCTCAAGATTACTGCGCACGCATATTCTAAATTTAAGTGAATCTACTTTGGCATTAAATATGTGAACAAAACTGCACAAAATAGTTGTAAGGTCAAAACTATCTCCTCTGATTCTAAAATGGAATGACATCCTTATGCAGAATCATGTGGCAAAACCAGGTACGATCAGTTTTAATTTAAAAAGGGTCAAGATTGCCAAGTGTTTCTTTTTTCAACTTCACCCGCCTTTTCCCTGGCAAAAATAAAGCCACACCAGTTTGTCCTAGAAGGCAGTAGGGTCTGCTTTGCTTTTCCCAACTCCCTCTCATAACAATTCCAGACAAGACTGACATTCCCCCTCCCCTTCTTTCCCTAGACAATTTGGCCTTACTTGTAGGAATGCAAGTGGAAAGATGCCCTGACAAGATGCCTCAGGCAGTGAAGAGGCTGAGTGTTTCCCTAGTGGGAACATGGTGAGAGGAGCAAATAGGTACATATGGGATCACTTAAGTGACTTAAAGGAGGTGGTGATGTTGAGAAAGGGTTTCTTAGAGAAGGGAAAAGGTTAAGTAGCTGGGAGAAATTTTTAACAGTGGAGGAAATAACAAGGAAGGAGATGTGAGGCAAGAGGTGGAGGACAATGGTTGTCCTTTTGAATCAGTATGACAAATGAAGCAAGAGCAGAATGAAGAAAATTGTAAGATGTTTGATGTGGTTTCCTTACATTTAGATCTCTGTAAATTTTAACAGCATTTTACCATAAAATCAGAGCAAGACATAAAGCTGGGCTCTATACAGTGCTCTATGTTCTGGACCCAAACATCCCCTAAAGTGAAAGTATGCATTGTTTTTGCAGCTTCAATTGGATCCACAGCCTTTACTACTCTTACTATTTTAACAGTCTTATTTCTCACTGGTTGATTGAGAAAGGCCTTAAGAAGTTTGCCTAGTCCATTACCAACTTGCCTGATATAAGATACTTCTTCTGAATTCAAATCCTTACTTACCTTTAGGTCCTGAGTAGATGATTTACCCTTTTATGTCCTGGCTTCCACATATTTTGAAATATGTTTAATTATACTTGCTTACCACGTGGGAAAGTTGCAAGGATTAGCTCGTACAGAGCTTTGAGAATGCTAAGTATGGTAGTTATTTTCTTTTCATGGAAGAAAAGCAAAGCAGTTGCTACAATCCCACACTTGAAACCACCACCCATCACCAAGGAGTGACTCACAAGCACGATGAGCCAAGGATATGGTGTTTACTCCTGCAGGTTTGTTTGCACAAGAAGAACGATCTTTGCTTCCCAGTGGGCCTGGTGAGTACAGGCAGGGCAGAAGTGGCTGTGTCCAGAGGTGTGGCCCATGGCTGATTCCCATCAGCCACACTGCGTCCAGTCTTTACTCTAGGGAGCACATCTGAGCAGGAAAATGAGCCATTGCAAATGGTAGGAGACATTGCAGCTGTGCCACTTGGAAACCACCTTCAGTGGCCTATGCTGAGTGAAGTTAAAGATTTTAAATTTTTTTTTTTAATTTTTGAAAAGGAAATCGTTAGAATTGAAAGATGATGTACCTCAACTATTTACACACGTGTATTTGTGGACTAGAGTAGACATCACAGATCCCAGATTTTCCTTAATGAACTAGGAGAGAAATTTCCTATTATTGTATGATGTAGTCCTGCCAATCATGGTCTGGGCAAGGCTCATGACTGAATTCCAGCAAAGTCAGGAGCAGTGGCAGTGGGATGGGGGCTGTTCTTGGGAATGGCTGCTGAAGAATGTGCTGCTGCTAGGAGTAGTGACTGGGGCAAGGGATCTGATCACTGTGGCAACATCATCTCTTTGCACAGGTTGTGCCCACACCTGGGCTGCCACCAATCTCGGATCACGATCTCTCTTTATACTATTATGGAGAAATATCCCATTATCTATGGATATGCCCATTTTTCCACATAAAACCACCTTTCCCACCCTATTTTTTGCTATTTTCCAGTACAACACAGGTAAGTTATAAGGCCTAGTTGCTCTTGAATTGGTCTTTATTTGATCTAAATCATTCTGGTTGCCTTGAAAAGCAAGGCTGTGTTTGCTACCTGGAGCCTTTATGCACTAGAGTCTTCTTAATCAGCAGACAGACAAAAAGACCCTTTTAATATGGACCAGAAAATACAGTGCATCCTAAGAGAAGGCCGTGCTCTTTCACTAAAAAATGCAAAGTCAGTAGAAGTGCTGGAATGGGTGTCTTTGCAATCTTAGATCTTAAAAGCATTCCATTTTCATGCTCTCTCACATGCAAACATAGAAATATAATTTCAAGGCCTGTAGTGACTACATTGTGACTCTATACTAGCTAATAGTGTGTCTCTAATGTCAGTTCAGCATCAGCCTTGTCCTTTACAAGCTGGATATTTATAGATATGATTTTACTTGAAAATTAATTAAAAGAATTGCTAATTATTGTTATTAAGGATCTGGGCTCTGTATCATGCAATATATTTACTCCCAACAGAAAAAAAGTACCCCTAGGGAAACTGGCAAATCTTGGAGTTCAAGGAAGAAAAATTATTCTTCTGAGTATTATTTCCTTCCTCTATTTTCAGAATGAGAAGTAAATAGGAGAACATTTACGTCCTGCTTAATGGACCATGAGCTGTCACTAGAAAAACACTCATGACTCTAAAACGGGGAGAAATAGTGCATTGAAAATAGATTCTCTTTCACACTTGCCATTTAAAAAAAGGACAGTGCTTTCCAATTAAAGTTTGCACTACAAAGCATGCAAATTCACCCATGAATAGTGCATAGAAAGCCCAAGCAGCATGCTGCTTTGCAGCCCATGTTGAAGGAAGGTAAGAAGAAAGACGCTCCAGGCAGTCAATACAATAGAAACTGTACAGACAAAGGCAAAAGGGGGAAATAATAGTGTGCTGCCCTAGTCTGGGGAAATATGAGTGCAAGAGGAAAGAGGGAAATAATAATAGGAACCATATTATGCATAAGAAAAGAGAATTCTGTGTAAGCTGCAGAACCAAAGGACATTTGGCTGTGATTAGCTGCTGCTCAGTGTCAGCACATGACTGCTGGTTTCATAAAATGGGGTTTCAGCTTAACCTCTTTTTGCATCGAGGTTGCTCACTGCAGTCTACCAAAGCAAGTTGTCATGAACGAAAATCTGTATGCATGCTGTTATGAAGAGAAGACATTCATCGGAAATCATCAGACCCTTTGTGTTTCAGATCAACTTCACATTCCCTTTCAACAATATTTTGACCATTTTGTTCCTTGTCACTATGACTGATGACCAACTCCCCACAGAGAAAGGATAATTTGCATTAGTCCACTTGGAAAAAGGAAATGTTTGCTTATCAGATGGAGCCCACTGAAGAAAAAACCCCCAAACAATGCCCCCAAACTGTACTGGCAGTGCAGAGAACTGCAGTAGCTGAAGAACACCCTCTGACTTCTAATTCTGCCTATGCTGCTCATGAGGATAAAGGTATTCATTAGCTGAATAAGATGCTTTCCAATTTAAAAGTACATTCCCATTCAATAGGTGGCCATCAATCTTCAACAAAGTGGAAAAAGTAACATCTCTGGTCTTCCAAAGCCTAGCTGTTATCCATAAAGAATATATCATTTACCAGGTGGTATTTTTTAGTGTTCTATGTCAAGTTGGTGATGTGTAACACATTTTTTAAAAAGCCTATTAACACAGTTGTCAGTTGGGTGAAGATGGCTGTGTACTATTGTCTGCCAAGTCTCTCCCCTCCCGCCCAATTAACTTCCTTATTGAGATGACGGAAATAAAAATACAGAATCATTATGCAAAACACGTTTTAGCATTTACCTGGAAGCATTGGGGCAGCATGTTCTCAGAGACGAATGCAGTCCTAGAAACTAATTAAAATAGTTCAATTAAGCACTGTCTCACACAAAAGTGAGACAGAGGAAAGGCAGCATTACAGAGGAATTGTGTGCCCTGGAACAGATGAATTTTTTTGAAAACAGGTGGGAGGCAGAGTGTTATTTAGAGGCAGTCATCACCAGTTCTCAGGAACCATGTGTAAACAGCGTTAGCAACCTTCATTTGGAATAGTGTCAAATTCAACAGGAAATAGAAAGACAAAAAGGGTTTACATATTTAATGTTTATTGACTTTTCTTGTCGGGTTGATTTTAAAGTAGAATTGGTTCAAGATGAGTCTTCAGCTTTGAAATAATTACTCAATAACCCCACTTGTGACACTGTAGCCCTCTGGTTTTATCTGTTACGCTTTGCACCCCCTAATTTTAAGCAAACAAATGTCTTTAGAGCAGCTTCATCTGAAACCAAGACGCCATAGATAGAACTGATGCAGTAATGAGCAGATTTTTCGTAAACAAACCTGTTTATCTACAAGTCTGCCTGGAAGAGATCTGAGGATCCAAGTGAATATAAAAACAAACAGCTTAGCTGTTGCTTTCCTTGGGCAAGTGTTTGTTTTTATTTAACATGAAAATACAAGGAACTGCATTTTATTGATTTGAAATGGCAATTACTTCCTTTAGTTCAACATTATTATTTTTTCACAGAATGTGCTGTCTTTGATTATTTATTTGTTACTGGAAAATGACTGCAGGTTTAGAAAATGTAATCACTGCCTGGCTTCTTGGAAAAGCATCATTTTTCCATGTACATTTAACACCTCCTTACATAACTGGGTTAGCTTTTGTCTGAACGGGGAGCTTCTGACAGACGCAGATTTTAAATCTCACAGAGCCTTTTTGTAACATGAGCAGAGCATGTTCTGGACACTGGGGTCCCTGCCTGCCCGTGCCCGTGCCCTCAGCTGCCCCCTCACCCTCCCAGCTGACCCGAAATGCTCCTTGGGGCTGACGCTGTCTGAAACCCAAAGTGATTTCTCCATCATCACACAGGAACCTGTGAGGGAGACAGACCTGGCAGGGCACTCAGAGGCCTCACCAAGCTTTAAAAATGACGTGGTGGATGTGAGAGAGCAGACACAACTTGCTAGGTCTTCCCTCAGGAGGGAGAGCCAGGCCTGTTGTGCAAGGGGATTTAGTCTGAGGGGGAAGAAGAACACTCCTGATAGGCTTTGGATAAACATCTAGACATTTGAATTTGTCTAAATTGAAAGCAAAGGTCAGAAAAAAGATAGCTTTGTGGTTAAATTCCAGACTGTGGCTTAACTGATTTGCATCCCATCCCTGGCTTGCTGCCATAGACATTCTACATTGCCAGGTGTAGGTTACTTTCCATTTATTTTGCTTGATTTTCCATCTATCAAATGTGAATAATAAAGCTTTTGATTTATGTCCTCTATTTCTTCTAGTGTATTTACTGTATCAAAGGAGTAGTCAAAATGATCTCAACAAGTCTTTTAGCATCCCCCTATGGAGCAGCAAATACCCAAACACTCCCTGAAAGATGTTTGTCTAAGTAGTTATTAAATGCTTATAGTCATTAAAATCAGAATAAGGGCTGTCTTTTTCTGCAGGAGTAATAAATTCAATTTATGATTCACTTTTTTTTTCTACTTGCAGCATGGCAATTAGACATATTTCTTATTTGCAGAATCAAGTTGTGTTTCCTCAGAGCAATCTGTACACTTGTATTTACTGCATATCATCTACCAATTTGAAGTAATTTTGGTAATTAATTTAGATCATTCAACTTCTATTCTTCCAACTGCTTAGTAACTCTTACTTTTGAGAATAACCAAGACATCTAGAAGTGTATTCAATTTCATTATTAAGGGATTGAGTCCAGCTTTCCTGAATTAAACATCTGCAATTTAGATGCTAAGAAAAGTCATTCTCTTAAGTGCCTATGTTTTCATTAACCACTGATGAGAAATAACTACCTATGAAAGTATCTGGAAGAAGACCCTCTGTGCCGGTCCATGATCTTGTTATTCAGATCTTTCAAGCAGCTGAGCTTTTTTTTTCTGGTGAGACAGAGTATACATTAGAACTACTTTCCTAGACAGTAAAAATGATGGCAGAAGAAATTCAGACACCTCCCCAAAGCAGTACTTTAAAAATATTGACTGTAACTAAGATCAGAACATGTAGAGGAGGGAACTATTTCTAGAGCCTCCAGACAATTATTTATCTAGGAAACAATTTGTAACTGCCTAAAAGTCTGTTTTCTTCCCAAGCAGTGTATGACATGGATTTAATAAAAGCCAAATTTTCCAGTCTTCTCCATGTAGAGTAGTTGGAAGTTCAAGACAAGATAAATCACAAATAATGCTTTCTCTAATTAATTCAGAATTTCTTCCTTATTCAATAGGCCAGTTGTTCTGGTAAAGAAAATTATGTTAGTGCATTACTGACAAATTATGATGGTTTAACACTTGATTATTTTTCAATCCATACAAATAAGCTGTTCAATAATGTATTTTGATGTTTCAGATATGTTAAAGCAATGTAACTGACCCATTTCCCTCAAGATTCCTTCATTTCTCCTCAGCGATGCACTATTTTCCGTCCTTTCTTCACTTCTTTGGAGTGACTTCTGACTCTTATGAGTTCTTCAGGACTTTTCTAACAGATCAGAAAACATCTTTGCCTCATTTCTTCTGCATTCTTGTGTGCATTTCAACAGGGTTTGCCCACATGAGTACATCCAGTATATTTGATAACCTGTTACTTCTCTGTTCCATCCTCTGCTCCTATTCCTTCATTAAAATTCAATACTTTCATTACTTGTTTACAATCTCATTTTTTGTTGTTTTGTTTTGTTGGGGGTTTTTTTGTTTGGTTTTTTTTTTTTTTTTGTGACAAGGAATGAAACTAGCTGTTACTTGCTTCATTAATGGAATGATATGTTCCTCTGCCTACTCAAGGTCCTACCTGAACTTTTTCCCTTGCCTCTCTTGTTTCCTGTTGCTTGTTGTGTCCTCAGCTTCTGTGAAGCCTTCCTTGAAAACTCTATATTTGTACTTCTACTGTTCCTTTATAGTGATCTTCAATAACATCTTCTTTTTCACTTATATTTTATTTCTGTAAAAGCTCCTGAAGAGCTCTTAATGCATCCTTAACATGTTCTAAGACTTTACTTCATCTCAGATTATCAGTGTTCGAGGATAGGAAACAATTTCCTTTGTGATTTGGAACTTTTGGGTGCTACCGTAATATAAACAACTGTGTGAATTTTACCCATCCCTAGATGGAACACTGCCAGGAAAATTCTATTGTTCTTTCCAATCAAAATTTCTTTGATTTCACTGGAAGTATCGTAATGAATTTGCAATTTGGCAGGCTTCAAAGTTTCCAATTTCCTAGTCTGGATTTCAGTCTTCTCTACATCATCAATTATCTTTTCCTGTACCCAGTCTCTGTGAGTGAGTGGATATTGCTCATTAAAACCTCATACAGCAGGGAAGAGAACACAGACATGACAGAGGGAGAATGAATACAACGAAAGACTGATCTGAATTAAAAAAGGATACACAGATTTCTAGGACTCCGTCATGCAAACCTGAGGCTTTCTTGACATATTAGGTAAGAATTTGGAGATAAACAGACATTTAAACTATTTTTTAAACATTGGTAAGCTCTACAGTTTCATTGTACTATGCACTTCTGAGGAAAAATTAATGTCTTGAATTCCCAGCCTTTCTTATTCTTTCCCCTGAACAACTCATATTTGTAATCACGCTTCAAGTTCAGATCAAGTTTCAGGATTTAAAAATAAAAACTCAAAAAACTGCACACTTTCCCTCTGTTGCACATCTTAAAACTAAATTCAGATACTAAATCTTCATTTACAGCAGGCTGTGCTTCTTCAGTGTAAAAGACAGTTATCTTGAAAAGCCTCACTGAAAGATCACCTGGCCCTTCCTTACATATTTATGTGTGCATGCATTATATAATTAAAAGGCATAAACATGCTGTGTGTGTGAGTTTCTGGAATCTCTTGTTTTCCTCTATAGTGCACAAACAAGTCATTTAGGTGAACAAAGTCTGAAAGTGAATCATAAACTTGTGTTGTTGTTTTTCTAAGAGGACTTTCTCTGGCTGCAAAACAGAGTTACCCTGTGGCAGGCCAAAGTTACCCTGGCTTAGCCCCCAGAATTCAATACTATTGCAGAGCTAATTCTTGCAGAGAGGCTGACAAAATTATCTAGCAGCTCTGTGCCAAGGATAATGACATTACAGCTTGGAGTAGAGTAGAAAGCAACATTATACTCTGGTTTGAAGTGTGTAAGTAAACAACTTTGTTTATCACTCCATTAAGAAATTTGATACTAGCAAACACCTACTCTCTACCTGGAAGCCATAACAATGAAATCTTGGGTAAACTGGTGGTTTGTCTCTAACACCAATGAATTATTATATTCCAAAAAATAATTTCTTTGTTAAAAAAAAGGAAAATTGTGTTTCAATAATTAGATTGACAGGGCAGGGACCAAATCCTTGAGAACTTTGTATTTTTCAGAGACAGCTCTCAGACAATGTGAGTTGTTACACTCACCCTATATGTGCACATCTATATTGCAGCCCTCAGCTGATGGGGCTGGGTGAGCAGCTCAGCCAGGCTGTAAATGAGACCCAAGGAAGGCAAAGCCTGGCCTGTGAGTCAGACAGGCACTGCAGCACGCCCCACCTGGGAAGTCTAGACACAGCCCGTGTGCTAAGATGAAACTGCAGATAAAAGCAACCCTGTAATTGGAGCTGTTTTCATTTGGACTCAAACTTCGACTTGATGTTTAAAATATATCCTTCAAATAAGACTTCTTTTATGAGTCTGTTGAGTCATAGAGACCTAAAATCAATTCACCTTTCTGCCACAGAATTTCTGTGTGGCCTTGGGCAAATAACTTTATCTCTCTGTCCTTATCTACAATTACCAAATGTTACGCTGCCTTCTTGCTCAGCATTTTCTTAAATGAGAATAAATAGGGAGTGGAAAAAAAAGAGAGCAGTTTAGAAAAGATACAGACGACAGGAAGATAAAGAAGGAAAGCAGAAGGACGAGATGGAGCCGTGTGGGATATCGGAAGTGGACAAGGATGAAAACATTCAGTAGAAAGAAGCAAACACGAAGAGACCCTCAAAGGTTGCTGGCTTATACAGAGCAGCTATGGTTCTGAAAGTCATTTGAGAATCAAAGTGGCAGATGGACTAGCTAACATCTGCTTGGAATAAGCTGCATGTGTGTGAGGAGGAATGCGGGAGAGGGGGAGGATGGCCTGCACTGTCTGAGAAAAACAACTGCCAAATGATCAAAGGGTGTCAATTTTCTCAGAGTACAATGACCCTTTGATCTGTGACTCTTCCCATAGGTAAGGACTTGGATGGAGGATTCAGGGGTTAAAAATGAATAATGTGACAAAACAGCACAGGAGTGTCCTAAGGTTTCAGTGTTTTCAGACTAGCCTTCCATGTAAATTAATAGCAAAAAGAGGAATTTTGCCAAGGTAACCCAGATACAAAAAAAGGTTGATACTGAATGTGCATAAATGCGGTGCCTAAATAACTTCTGGCATTCAAAACCCTAGTTTTGAAAATAAGTGTTACTAATTGTGCAAATTAAAAATCATGAGTCACTCTTGAAAAAAGTAATAGGGAGGATTAAAGGGCTGAACATTTAAACAAATGAATGCCTTATTTTTTGTATTTTCTTTTGTTTACGTAAATCATGAGAAGTAAAATGCTTCCAGTTTCCCATTTTTTCAGTAATCATGGTTTCTAGGAAGTCACTTATTTAAAATGAAAGCTGAGATTCTTGTGCAGTCCTAAAGGTCTCCATTCCAGCAGCTGCAACTTTGGAAAAATGTTATTTATTGTGAATCTTGCAATGGAATGTCCTGAGAACTACTCTGCTAGGAAAATTGCACCCAAAATCCATCACTCCCTTCTAAGACTGAATTCCTTACGTACTGTAGAAACTGTGAAGAAACCATGTCCTTAAAAAAAGCAAATGCTCTTTCCATAAGGATTCCCAAGGTGAAATTTTTATGGCCACAAAAAGCCCATAACAGTCACCAGGAGTGATGGAAAGTACACTAGACTGCTTGGTTATTCAAGAATCTCACTCAAATGATTCAAACATGGATCCTCACCAATATATAAAGCACAAGAATAATTTTAGTCTTGCAAATGGTCTAAAAGTCAAAATACCAAGCTTTTTAATGAGATTTTGAGAACCTGGCTATATGTCCAGAGCACATTGGTTGGGCTGTAGCTGCATTGTACAAATTAAACTATAACAGCAATATTATGTGGAAATGTTAAGAAAACTGTCTCTATTACCTTGTAAAGGCTTCAGTTAGGGTGATAGAAACAATCCTGCAGCCAAACAAAGTCACTGTCATCAGATACATTGTCTAGGTATGGGAAGCACTAAACACTAATAAACACCCTTTCCTGGAATGTCACATTAAATTTTGTGAAGATGGCGGTGGCTATCCAGAATCCAACTTCCATTTTCAAACAAGCAGTTCCTTGTCCCAAGCCTCATTGCTTTCCATTGCGGCTGACTGTGTGAACATGGCAGTTCTTGGCACAAAGAATTGTGCCAGTGACCATTCCCTGAGATTGTCTCTTCCCCTTGAAAACATGAACTTTTAGAAGACTTCTGCTGCTTGGCAATCCTCTGAACTCTCATTGTGAAAAGAAACATTTGAGTTAGACTTCGTGAAAATGATATTGACTGATGAATTCTCAGGACTTCCATAAATAAAATACTATCCATCCTTGCTGGGGTCATGAAGTCATTGGTGAATTCACAAAGGGCACTTCTTTTGAGGGAATATATAGAAAGGTTAATAGAACTGCAAGCGCAGCATTTGATTTTTCTCCTCAAACTCCCACAAAACTAAGGAAATGGCAAATGGAAAGACTTGAGAAAAGAATTAATGAATCATAGTCAAACTTAAATGGATTCAGGAAGTATTCAATTATTTTAGTGCAGAATTTACCAATTTAACAGTTCTGTGGAATTTATTTTCTTATTTATCTGAAGAGAAACTAATACTCTGGAGAGGTAAAACAAAATTTCAGTGTTTCTGTCTTATAATGCATCAAGCTTGATGTACAAATAGCCACACTACAAGACAGAAGGGCATTACCATGTTCAGGAAGTCCTTAACCTAAAAAGTCCAGATATTGGCAATGGGGTCATAGGGATAAATTATTTTGAGATTTTTGGGGAACATTGTTGGATCACCTGGTAAATTATCCCATAGTCCCAAACCACTGTATGCAGAGGCTAATGAATATCTGTAATATGGTCAAAATATTTAAAGCTTCATTCTCTAAACTGGGATGTTATTCTAACATATGTGATTAAATTACCAGAAGCTGTTTTGCTCCCATGAATTTGTTACCAGAAGTAGTATATTTATTCCCTCTTTTCTTAAAAAAAAATTGGATTCCTGATTACCAGTAAGCAATTTCTTATAGTATAAAATTCCAGAAAATCTAACAATGTAAGGCCATGGTCACGTCTAACTAACAGCAGTGCATTAGACTGAGAAAAATTCTACTGAAGTAAATAGGGTTTGGCTTACTACACATTCTTCTTAACGTTCAATTTATTCTAGCATCATTGTAGTAGTGGGACTGAGATATCCACTAAAACAAGGATGAAGAGGTTTTCCGGTTGTTTCTCAAAAGACAAAGGGAAACACAGCAGAAAATTAAGAGAGGATCAGCAGTTTAGGTGGGTGCTAGTATTATTACAGAAAAAAACTACTGTGAGATCTAGTGCAGGTTGTGATTAGGTAGATGGCCTGTTACTTTGGGCAAGAGCAATGACATTTCAGACTATTATCTTTCTTTGTTATTGGTAATTTATTGCACACATGATTTTTTTATTCCAATAGCCTAGTGTGCTGGGTCTGGGTCTTGCTCTGTCTGGGGTGGAACTAGTTTTCCTCCCATCAGCCCATATGGTGCTGTGTTTGGGATTTCTGACTAAATCCCAAACAAATAATATACCAACATTTTAGCTTGCTGAGCAGTACGTGCATGGCATCAAAACTTGTCTTTTTCCCACTCTGCCCCTGCAGGAAGCTGGGGATGTGCACAAACTGGGAAGAGGGCAGCCAGGACAGCTGAAGGGATACTCCATGCTATAAAACCTTGTGCTCAGTCATAAAAATTGTGGAGAGGAGAGTGGTTGGTATGGGATGTAGTCACTGCTCAGAGCTTGAGCAGTGATCTTCTCAGAGAAGACAGTGAGCAATTGCCTTTGCATCACTTATTTCTACCCCATTTATTTCCTCCATTTATTTCTTCATCTCAGCCCACAAGTTTTCCTGCTTTTGTTTTTCCTGTTCTCTTCCTCATCCGACTGCGAAAAAGGATGAGCAAACAAGTGGCTGTGTGGGGCTTTACTGCCAGCTGTGGTAAATACAACACTGAGTTTACAAAAGAAACTTGATCCTGCATGGACAGAACTCTCCTATTAATTTCTGTGCCAATTTTGCATTTTCAAACACATGGTGTGCTGGATTTATTACAAACTCCATGCAGATATGAGAAGTCACTCTCCATAGTTACTCTCCATGGCAAGAAATTGCCATGTGAAGTCTGATCATGCCATGCATGTGTTGCATCACCAGCCACAGTGTGTGGGCTCTGGTGGTGCCTGATGCCTTAAGATTACTGAGCAGAGGGTCAGGCCAGCATTTGTGCTAAAACTATGATACAGCCTGAGCTGACCTGTCATCCCTTCCCTGATGGAAGCGATAGCTTTTTATTACATGCTGAACCTATTCATTTGCAAAGGAAAGCGCTGTGAAGGAAATGGTGTCACGTTTTCAAAAGCTGCTGGCTTTGACATGTGCATTGGGCCAGCTGAAATCGTTGTGCTTAAGAGGAAACTGGGAATTGTGCTCACAGCTGACAGATGATGTTTCCATAACTACCATTATGGTAAGCTTTGGTCCTGCACTTCTGTCAGTGCCCATTTAATACAGATATGTTATTAAACTTATGCCTTGTTGTCAAACCACTACAAAATCCATAGAGAAGCTGGGCTAAAAAATTTCTATTTCTTCATGTCTTCAGGCTGACAAGGACTGTAACTCCTGCATGAATGATGCTGTTGAGAGTACAGCCATGTGTGGCTGCTGAGGCATGTTCAGATGCTGTGGATACTGTGTGGGACCTAACAGAAAAACAAGGGAAGAATGCAGAGATCATGGGAGGGATGATAGAAATTAGGTGTAAAAGAAAGACATTAAAAAAATATTCCTAGTGTTTCTATGGTATTCTCATGTGCATAGTAACGAAGCATGTCACCGTTATTTCTTGTTTAAATATAGAAAAGAGAAAGCAAAGTACAGAATGGCATCTTGCTGTTCCTTAAACACATCAACTGGCAACAAAGGCACCCATTCAATTTCTGAGCTTAACACAAAAAGCCATATATCACATCAATCAATAAACCCCAATCCACTGTAACCTTCAAATAGATGAAAAATAACAGTAGCAGTAATCCTTACTTGATACACTTGTTGTGAAGTGTCATCCATTAGTCTTCATAAAGTGGACTGAGATCCTCAAATATAAATGTACTACATGGTATGTGTGAAAACATGTGTTTGAGCACAGCAGTAAAATGACCAATGCAGCTGAAGTCCCACATATCTACAAGTGTTGGTCTGATTTTCATTTAATTTGTATTGATGCTAATCAAAAGACTTACTTGAAGTGACAGAAGTTACATTGTTGTGATAGATGTGAAACTAAAATTAATACATTTTTTTAATCTTTAAGTTCATAACACCTACTTCAAGATGCTATAAATCTGTAGCTATTTCTTCCATAGGACACTTAGAAATCTAATATAGACATTGGTCTGATCCTTCCACAGAATTATACCAAGTGGCATAAGCTGAGGATCTGTCATGAAAGGAAATTGGGTACAGAATATAATGAGATTATTCACTGTGATAGGGATAGAGACTGTGATGAGATATCATGACTATATTTCATTTTGCTGAGAAAAGACTTGATCTTAAGAAAAACAATCTGGTGGAGTAATTACAACCTGCTTTCCTATCCTCCAGCCTAATTAGAAAAAACAAAGAAAAAAAAAAGACCTAATATAACTAGGGTGTGTCAGAAGAAAATTCAAGAGTTTAAAAATTTTTTAGAACGATACGTAGAGATACTTTGCCAGCTGCTTGTTTAGTTGAATGTACAGTTAGCAATGTACAGTTAGTCCAATGAAAAACACACTTATTACTTTAAATTTAGGCTATTTGCTTCATTTCTCTATCTCTTCTCCCCCATTTTTTTGTCTTCCTTCATTGCCCCATGCTTAATATACAGCTTTCTCTTGCCTGTTTGTTCCTCCTTCACATCTGCAGAAAAAGCAAGAAAATATCATCGTAAGAAGAACATGAGCAAGCAAGGGATATTCTGAATAGAGTGACCCTGAGCTTGAATCTGGGATGTTTAAGCCTGCAAAAGGCTCCCATTGCTTAGAAAGCAGGAACAGCGGTCCTTGGAAAGGGAGACAGGACTTCTCTTTGGATACCACTGTGAATAACTCTCTTTCTCATGTTGTAAAAAAGGATTTAATGAACACTAACAATTGTCAAAGCCAATGAATTGAAAGGGAAGAGAAAGTTAACCTTGACCACCAAAGCACTCCCTGACTTGGGAATGAATCCATCAGAAGACATCTTACAAAGAGAGCATCAAACTAAACACTGTTTTCAAGGTTGACTACCAAATACTTGGCAAAATGAAGCTTTTTTATTGACTTGATGCTCCTCTTTACAGCAATTTGTATAGACCTGGGAAATAATTATTTCTGTGAGTAGAAATAATGAATGTGTTGTAAGGACTCCTCAAAATGAACCTGTGACAGTGATTTAATAAAAAGAAATATAAATGCTAGTGTTTTGAAATATGAAAAGATGTTGCTAACATGCTTTATTTTCTTTCTTTTTCTTCAGATGTGAGTTTCAACCTTACACAATTTTTTGCCCCATTATGGAAATGAGAAGAGGTCTATCTCAGCTTTTGGATTTAAATGAATCTATAAGTAACTGAATAATACTAGTGTTTGGATCATACTTCATGCTTGACTTTCACTACTTAGTTGTTGGGTTTCCACTTTAAGATTGATAAAACAAATTCCATATAATTTGTTTTCTGTTTCATGGGCCAAAGCTTTTGATTTTTTTTCCTACCTTCTTGTGATGCTAATCATAAGAAGACATGAGTCCATGAACAAATAACTAATAAACCTCTGAAAATATGACTCTATTGATAAAAGTGATATTTTGGGCTAATATGCATAAAACTCTTGGAAAATATGTGGAGCCTTTATGTTCAAAACACATTGAAACTTTGATCTCTAAGAGAGAAAGAAATTATGTGTAACTTCTGGCCCTATATGTTTATCTTTGAGCACTCCAATGGAATTAGCAGACAGAGTTTACATATCACACTAAACATCTAATGACATGCACACATGTATAATAACTAATTACCTCCCCTTTACTTTTTTTTCCCCCTAGGGCAACCAAGATAATAATAGCAAATTTTTGTATATTTTTTCAAGCTTAGTAGTGAGTTGGAAGTCCCCTGTCTATGCAAAAATTAGAGAATAACATTAATTTATTTCTGTCAAATTATTTGAATAGACCTAAGCATGGCATTTAAGATCACCCTGACTGTATCTTTATTTTAATAAATGAGAGGGTAGTTTTTCCCCCCCTCATGAAATTAATTTAAAAAGTTTATACTTGTGTCACATGTTTCCTGGGATATGTCTGTGAAGGCTCATGATTCTCAATTGAATTCTTCCTGAAAAAGGGACAAGACCTTCCTTGCTGGTGAAGACAGGACAGCAATCACATCCTTCTTTATGGAAGAAAACAATTATCCCATTGCTCTCGGTTTCCAGAAAGAAAAGAAAAATTGCTGGTTTGGAAGGCCTTTGGGAATAAAAGCCAACATGGCAAAGTCAGGGGGTCTGTAGAAGTATTTCTGCTATCTTATTGTGATCTGTGTGGTGTCTTGTACAAATGCAGTGATTGGCATGCAGAGAGATTAAAAAACCAAAACTATTCCTTCCTCTCTGCAGCCTGTTTCATCTTTTTGCATGCAGGTGGCAAGATGAGTCTAAAGATAAACAGGTCTTTCACTAAGGCTTCAGCATTTTGTCTTAATTTACAATTCTAAAGGCTTAATACAGGTGTCTAGTTCAAATAGTTCTGCTCATCTTTCATGTGTTTTTTTCCATGTGGAAAATAATGTCTATTCTGGTGTCTTCAGTAATTTTATATTCCTTAGAAAGGAATTGTAGCTTTAAATTTTAATGGAGTCCTCCAAAAGAAAATGAATAGAAGATATTAATTTTGCCCATAACGCTTCTCTTGTTTCCTAGAAGTTGTAGCTGGTGCTGCCATTGTTTGTGAGTTGGGGGAAAAGGCTGTGTTCAGGGCAATGTGATCCTGACTGTACATGCTGTTGCTTTCTTTGAAAGAACAGGAATGATTTGAAATCACTCCTGTTCTTTTAAATTACAGGTCTACCAGCTAGGCATAGGGAACAACAATGCAGCCCTAAAACTACAAGCCCATGCCTTTCCCCTTTGTGACATCTACATTTATGGAAAGGAATGAGCCATAGAAGAAAAAATAGTTTCTTGTGTTAATAGCTTACCATCTGGGAGTATTGAAGAATCCTGTTCCATTTGAGAGAATGCTGATGTTGAGAAATATATGCAATAATTTGTGGACAATATAATGTTTGTTAACAAAACTTAAAAAGTAAGGATCAGTTCTGCCTTCCAGAGAATTGGATAGTTAAACTTCCAGTGATTTCCAGGAGCATAGGCTTGCGCCCCATGTGTATTTTTTTTCATCTCAGTTCAGCATGTTCAAACACATATTACAATAATCTAATTACAGGGCAATTCCTTCCAACCACCCAGTGTTACTTTAATTGCACAGCTCATATTTACAGTATGGGTACAGGCCCTTAATTTCCTTTAGATCTGTGACTTTCAGAGTGACAAGGCCATTGTTTTCATGTGCTGGTACATCTACCATGAAAGAAATGGCCCTTTGCATTTCTGGCAAAATGGCAATGCTTTGGCAGACCAACTATTTAAAAGAAAGAATGTAAGATGGCAGAAAAGCTGCTGGTGTATATTCTTCGTGAAGGAAAATGGATCTCCCTACTCTGATCTGGGGGACATTGGCTTAATAAACAACCTGAAAGAGCAAAAGTCTATCCACTGCTGTTCCTAGCAGAAGAAAATAAGAAAAGTACTGAAAATAAATGAAGCACTCAATCTCTAGAAATAACCTTTTGTATTCAAAGATAAAAGCTTAAGAAACTGGCTAGTTGCCAAAAAAACAAAACGAGAACTGCTGTTGAAAATTTATATACTCCTTTCGAGCTCTGTAGTCAGGGTCATACCATTAATTATAAATGACAGCATGAGGTTTAAAAGCAAATGGTTTCAATCTCACCTTTAGGCAGAAACAAAGCAAATGTTTTATTCCCATGGAGTACTACGCTGACATGTTCCAGAAGGATTAAAACAATCTAAAACTGAAAGCGGGGGGCCTTTAAGGGCAGAGGTGGTTCTTGCCACTTTAGTGGCACCAGAAATATCCTTCAGGCTTGATGATACCTTACTGGCATAATAATTCCTGTTGTTATCAGCTCTTTATTTAATGGTAAGGAGGATGGGAATTAATGCTTTTTAAAAATATTAAATGCAATATAGATTCTGACTGTGTTTCTTCTCCACCCTATTTCCTTATGTAGTTATTTATATTTAAATTACAAATAGAAAACTAAATAAAAATATGTGACTTTTTGTGTTCTGTACCTTCTTTTTCTAAACGTGGCAGTCTGGCAAGGTCCTAAGCATAGGATATAGCGCCATTTGAGCATAGAAGCTACAGGGCCTGTGAAATTCCCATCTCAATCTGATCTGGCAGACAAGGCAGAAGGTTAGGCAGGACTACTTTGGATATCTTGGGTGCCATCAGATGCTTGTGTTTAGACCAACAAAGCAAATTCTAGAAGTCTATTCAAGTTCCAAAGAAGTAAAAACTCAGGTGCACTGTGCGTGTTCTCTGAAAACAATGTAGATTTACTCATGCAAATATAACTCAAGTTCTGTTCTCAAAATTGACAGCACAAAGAGATTTATGTCTTACAGAGATTCTTTAAAGGAAAAATTTTGAACAAACTCTCATGAATCAGAAGTACATGGCTCTTGTTCACTTTAGGCCACTGCTTCCTCATATAACAAATTCTTCCAAAGATTCCAGCAACAGGAGTATATACATTCTATATTTCTCGCCCTCAGTCCTGTGGAATTGCTTCCAAGGTACATGGTCTATTAGAAATTAGGGGAAATTAGCCAAAAATGGGATGGAAATACTCATTAGAAAGTTGCATAATTGTTCTCCCACACTCTTGTGGTTAATTTCTGAAGCAAGGTTGTTTATTTATTTATTTTACTTAATATCCCTAAACAATCAACAATCATTAGTTAGCTCTCTGCATTCTCAACTTTGTCACCAGGTAATAGCACCTCCATTCACCATTAAGAGATTAATTATCCACATGGAAACTTGCAGCCCACCCTACTGATCAAGGGCCTGTTCAGGTGAGCATGTGCAGCGTTACCAGAAAGGCTCGGAAGTTTACATGCTCTCAGGGAATTCTTGATGGCTTTCCATCACTAGTGTTTTTCCCTGTGTGAAAGGAAATGCAAGGGCTTCATTTCTGCTTTCCACAGAGTGTGGAATGAAAGGTTTATTCCCTGTTGTTCTGTATGACCAGATAGGTAGACTCACTAATGTGAACACTGGATGCACAAAAAAACTTCCTAATAATAGGATGGGGGACTTTCTAGGAATCCAGTGAGAACAAAATTATTTGTTCTGTGTGGTTTAGTGTTGTGGTGTGTTGCAATATCCTGTTTTACCTTCTCCCTTCCCCCTCGCCCCTCGCTGAGTGTGCCCTGTCAATCAGGCTAACATACCAGCAAGGCGTCGTGTGATAGGTGTCCCTAGTCCCTTGAGACCCTGCCCCTTCACCTGGTTGGTGGCTCACCTGTCCCCTCCCCTTCCCCTGTCCTGAGCTTAAAATGTTAATGAGACCATGCGGCCTCCATTCTGTTAGCAGCAGTGGCCCTGTGCAGACATCTCTGTACCCACGGAATAAACATCTGGCAACCTTCTAGCAGAATCCACTCCCTTTCTCTCCACCATCGCCAGAAGCGCTCTCTCCTGAGGAAACGGAGTCCTGACAGCCTGGATTTGCCCCGCTGCACTTTCCAGCAGCCAAGGTATCTCTGGGGTAAAACACCGCAGTGCTGCCTTTGGCTCAGCAGCGAAGGTCAGAACTGGCCCAGGCACCATCTAACTGGTTATATTGGGATTCTTATTCCAATATATTGGCGTCCCTGCGCGGGCAAAGCGACTTTGCAGCCCTAGAACGGACTCGCTGTACCTCAGAGAAGTTTCTGCCAGCCGTGCATCCAGCTGGAAGGGCTTTGGTTGCATTGCCCTCAGCTAGAGACTTTGGGAATACTCCCAGAAGAAGTTTCGTGGACTGTTCGGCGCCTTCTGGAAAGCCCAGCTTCATTGTGGTGAGCAGATTTTCCAGAGGAAGAAAAGGGGAGCCTCTCTTACACCCAGAGAGAGGTCCTTTTCCGGTGGAGACCTGCCTGCCTGTACCCAGCCTACAGCTTCCATTTCACGTGAGTATCTCTGCTTTCGGTAGAGCAGAAGCTCAAAAACAGACTCTGCCGTGAGTTCTGTTCCTTTTTGCCTTTGCATTTTTGACTGCGCAGCCCCACAGACAGAAATCCATAGCATTCTAGCTTTATTTTTCTGCCGCGTGTTTCACTGTTTTTTAGAATTCGCACCGGAGCAGGATTGCTCGCTGCCCTTCCCCCCCAGCTCAGCAGCGTGCTCAGACAGGTGTTAGGAGACTCTCTTTCTCTTTCTCTTTCTCTTTGCAGGGGAGGGGGGGGCTCTCTTTCCACGTGGTCGGGGGATCTGCGGGGTCGGGAGTGCTCTGCACACGCGGCGGCGGGGGGGGGGGGGGCGTCCCGGTTTCGGCTGCCACGTGGAGTGGCTGTCTGCTCCGCGGGGGGGCTGCATTCCACAGTGGGAGAGGCTTTGTTTCTGCCTCGGCTCGGCAGGGCGTGCCCTGCTGCTGCTGCCCGGGAATTTTAAAAGCAGTATATACAGCTGCATTGTGAAGCTTTTGTCTGCTCGTTATCGCTTTCTATCTGTGGTTTTTTTTAGAAATTGGTAGCTGATTTTAGCTTTGTTTTTGGTCAGGCGGGATTAAGTACTTTGCTTTTTACATCTAACATGGGTTCCAAACTTAGCATTGTACAAAGGGGAGTGTATTATAATATTGTTAGCATTTTAATCAAGAGTAATGTGAAATTCTCTAAAGGAAAATTGAAACAGTTTATAAGATGGCTTTTTCTGCAGTTCCCAAACATTTCCCCTGAAGAAATCCACAATATTCAATTCTGGGATAAAGTTGGGAATGAATTGATAACCTTAGGACAATCTGGGAAATCACCCTCAGCTAAATTTGTGTTCTGGAGGTTACAAATTCGAACAGCATTGCTCAAACAATAGGAAATGGAGAAAAAGCCAAATGTAAAGCCATGTACCTCTGCTCTCTCTGTTCCTCCCTCTCCCTCTAAAACCCCTAAACCTCTTTCCCCAAAACTTGGTATTTTAAAGAGTGCAAACTCATTGGGAAGTCGGCTCCCAGAGTGTGCAAAAAATACCTGAGTTGTTTTGTTCACAAAGCCCTGGCCAGGCTGCGTGTCTTTCCCAATCCCCTGTATCCCCTCCTCTAAAACCCAGAGCACGTGTTAGCTTTCCGGAGAGCAGTGATGTCCAAAATGGCCCCCAGTCCCTAGGGGGTGCACAAGATGGTGGGTGCCACGTGGCATCTTCCCAAACCTGGTCTTCTTCTTCCCAAAATCCTCTTAAGCATTCCAAAATTCCATCCCCATCCCCATCTCCTCCTGTTCCTTGTGACACCTTCGCCCCTCCCCCCGCCTTTCCTGCAGTACCCTCAGCTCCGCCCCTCTACTCCTCCCAGGGGGCGTCTGCTGACGTGATGTCACCAGGTGACCCCGCCCCCTGTTCCCACGGTATCCCCGCCCCCTGCCAGCCCCTTGACCCCGCCCCTTGTTCCCACGGTTTCCCCGCCCCTTGCCGGCTCCCTTTCCCCGCCCCCTCCCCGGGTTCCCACGGTGGGGACACACCCACTGCCTGTCCCCAAACCTGTAGCTGTGATCCCAATGCTTCTGATTCAAGGGATACAGAGCAGGGGACAGCAGACCCAATGCATGGTGCCATGTTGTCACTGGCTCCTGTTACGTTTCAGCCTGCAGCTCAAGCAGGAGCAGCCCCTACTGCTAATTGGAGCTCCTTTGGACGACAATTGATTAAAGAGATCTGTAAATCTCATAAAGAATATGGTCCACACAGTCCATATTTCCGTGGCCTTTTAAATTCTGAATTAAGTAGGACTGTTGTGGTTCCACATGATTTAAAACAAATTTTTTCATGTCTCATGACATCCACGGAATTCAAATTATGGGAATCAGCATTGAAACAACTGCTAAAAGACGCTCTCCCAGGCTTACAGGCTGATCCAAACACAGCAAAAGACAACAATGGTAACCCTATCACCATGGAGCACCTCTGTGGTGAAGGCCAATGGTCTTCTCCCTCAGTCCAAGCTGCTGCAATTCCCACAGAAACCCTTGAGAAAGTAAAAGAAGCAGCTGAAAAAGCATTCTTTTCCCTCCAACCTGAGGGGCCTTTTGAGCCCTATAGTAAAATCAAACAACTACCATCAGAACCTTTTTTGAAATTTGTAGAAAGGCTAACTAGAGCCATTGAAATACAGGTTAAAAAGGAAAATGCTAGGGAAGCAATTTTAGAGGAAATAGCGTTTACAAATGCAAATGAACAGTGTCGAGCGGCAATCCTGAGCCTTCCTATGGAACCTTCCCCTACATTAAAAGATATGCTTCTAGTCTGTAACAGGAAAGTGCCTCTGATGACTGTGGCTGAAGACACCAGACCAAGGCTGCTGCCAAGACCATCCCAGCGTGTCGCTGTTGCCAGCCCTTCATCCTTTCCCTCAGCACAGCAGCACCCTGGGCAGCAGCAGAGACCGGCAATGGTTGAGCCCACTAAACCATGCCTGCTTTGTAATAAGCTAGGACACTGGAGTAACCAGTGCCCCCTGAAAAGGGAATTTGATGAATTTAGAAATGGCAGGGGAGGAGAACTACAAGCCCTCCCTGGGGGTCAAAAACAAAAAAACGAAGAATAAAGCGCCAGCCTGCCAGGCGTGCAGACATAAAAGGAGCAGGCCAAGAGAATAAGGGTAGCAAAATAAATCAAGCGCGCGATAATATTAACATTTGTGTAAGTGAAGCAGGTGCTTCAAAGACCAAGTCTGCTAGTCCACTGTTGAAAGTGAAACAAAATAACCTTTGTTATGATTTAAGTGATTCTGTATTAACCGCATCTTCTGTCAATGAGCCTTACAGGTTGCAGCTGACAGAGTCACTCCACCTGAAGGACACTGACTGGCATATTGTCTCTGTAAATCCTGAACAGAAGGGTACTTGGAACCAAATTCGTTGTAAGTACATCATCACTGGGGACAAAAACACACCACAAGAGATCGAAATTGCTCCGGGAATGACAACATCAGATCCCAAGCAATTTGTTCTCAGCCTGCACTGTTTCCACCCACCCCTGTTTCTTCCCAAGGGACAAATTGTTGCTCAAGCTATCCCTGTGCCATCTTTACCTGAAAATGTCGAAAAACAAGGGCCCACAGTCGCCCGGGTCCAAGTTATTGGGACAGATAAACCCAAATTGTGGTGCAATGTCAGTGGGGGTGGGGAGTCAAAACGCATTGAGATGCTTGTAGACACAGGTGCAGACTGCACAGTGATTCCAGTACAAGACTGGCCAGCACACTGGCCTTTACAAAATGTTGCTGGTCACCTTCGAGGTGTAGGAGGTCTGCAACTGGCAAAACAATCCAAAAGCATTATTCAATTCGAGGGTCCAAACGGACAGTTGGCAAATATCCGTCCATTTGTGTTAGATTATTCAGAACCTTTGTTAGGGAGAGATTTAATGGCCCAGTGGGGTGTCACAATTGATATTCCAGACTCTCCACAGCTTCTTCGTGCTGCAGTCATTGAACAACAGCGCCACACCCAAAAACTTAAGTGGAAAACAGACGAACCAGTTGATGTGAAACAGTGGCCACTCAGTAAACAAAAAATAAAGGTGCTTGAGGAACTAGTACAAGAGCAACTAAGAAAGGGCCACATTGTGGAGACCATGTCCCCATGGAACTCTCCAGTGTTTGTCATCCAAAAAGCTGACAAAAAGAGGTGGCGACTCCTCTGTGACCTCCGACAAATTAATAATGTAATTGAAGATATGGGTTCTCCCCAACCTGGTATGCCATCCCCAACAATGCTTCCCCAAGATTGGAAATTAGCTGTTATTGATATTAAAGATTGTTTTTTCCAAATCCCATTGCACCCTGATGATGCACCGCGTTTGGCATTCTCTGTCCCTTCTATCAATTCAGAAGCTCCTATGAAAAGGTACCATTGGACCGTTCTTCCTCAGGGATTAAAGGTATCTCCAGCTATCTGCCAGTGGTATGTCTCTTCCCTGCTTTCCCCAGTGCGTGCAGCTGCAGAGAAGGCCATCATCTATCATTATATGGATGATATCCTTGTGTGTGCCCCCAATGATGATTTACTAACACATGCGCTTGACCTAATGATCGATGCATTGATTGTTGCAGGGTTCGAGCTCCAGGAAAAGAAAATTCAAAAGATGCCACCTTGGAAGTATTTGGGCTTAGAAATTGGAAATAGGACCATTGTTCCTCAAAAACTAGAAATCAATCCAAGGATCAAAACCCTTGCGGATGTCCACAAGTTGTGTGGGTCTTTGAATTGGGTAAGACCATGGCTTGGTCTGACTAATGAAGACCTTGCCCCTCTTTTCAATTTATTGAAAGGGGGAGAAGACCCAGGTGCTCCTAGGTCTATTACCCCAGAGGCACGGAAAGCTCTAGAAAAGGTGCAGATTGCAATGTCCACAAGACAGGCCCACCAATGCCGGCCTGATCTGCCATTCAAATTTATCATCCTAGGTAAGTTGCCACACCTCCATGGAATTATTTTCCAGTGGGAGGAAAAACAAACACCTAAGGCAAAGGACACATCAAAAAAGGACCGGGACCAGAGGGACTCTCTCTTGATCATAGAATGGGTTTTCCTCAGTCACAAAAGGTCCAAGAGACTGACAAAGCCTCAGGAGCTGATAGCAGAACTGATCCGGAAAGCAAGAACCCGGATCAGGGAGTTAGCAGGATGTGATTTTAAGTGCATTCACATTCCAGTTGAGTTAAAATCAGGCCAAAATATTATGAAAATAATGGAACAATTGTTTCAAGAAAATGAAGTGTTGCAGTTTGCTCTGGATTCCTACTCAGGACAATTTTTGGTAGCACGGCCCGCTTGCAAATTGTTTGAACAAGATGTTCAATTTACTTTAAAATTAAGAACTGCTCTAAGTAGGAGACCTTTAAAAAGGGCTCTAACTGTCTTTACAGATGCGTCCGGGAGGTCCCACAAGTCCGTTATAACTTGGAAGGATCCTCAAACCCAGCAGTGGGAGACGGACATTGCTGAGGTGGAAGGTTCACCTCAGGTTGCTGAATTGGCTGCGGTTGTTAGGGCTTTTGAAAGGTTCTCAGAACCATTTAATCTGATTACAGACTCTGCATACATGGCAGGAGTAGTATCCAGAGCAGATCAAGCAATACTGCAAGATGTATCTAACATTGCACTTTTTGAATTGCTCTCAAAACTGGTAAAGTTAGTCACTCACCGAGAGCAACCCTTTTATGTGATGCATGTCAGGTCACACACTGACTTGCCAGGGTTTATTGCTGAAGGCAACAGAAGGGCAAATGCTCTTGCTGCACCTGCAGTGATGGCCACTCTCCCAAATGTTTTTGAAGAGGCAAAAATCAGCCACCAGCTTTTCCACCAAAATGCACCTGGCCTGGTTCGCCAGTTCAACATCACTCGAGAACAGGCCAAAGCGATTGTGGCCACGTGCCCAAATTGCCAACAACATGCACTCCCTACAGTGAGTACAGGAGCAAACCCAAGGGGACTGAACAGTTGTGAACTGTGGCAAACAGATGTAACACACATACAGGCTTTTGGACGGCAGAAATATGTTCATGTTAGTGTAGATACCTTTTCTGGAGCGGTCTATGCTTCTGCCCACACAGGAGAATCATCTATTGATGCTATTAAGCACCTCTTACGGGCTTTTTCTTTCATGGGCATCCCCAAGGAGCTGAAAACTGATAATGGGCCTGCTTATAAATCCAAGGAATTCGGGAGCTTCCTGCAGCAATGGGGAGTAGAGCACAAAACTGGCATCCCCTACTCCCCTACAGGTCAAGCCATTGTAGAAAGAACTCACCGTGATATTAAAAGGGTCCTGGACCAGCAACAACAGGTTCTGAAGGTAGAACCTCCCCACATCCGGTTATCCAGGGCACTATTCACAATCAATTTTCTGAATTGTTCTTTTGACAGCCTGAACCCACCCATCCTACGCCACTTTGCAGGGAGCAGTCACAAGTTGATAAAAGAAAAACCTCCGGTTTTAGTAAAAGACCCTGAGACTTGGAAAATGGTGGGACCTTACAAATTGGTTACTTGGGGACGTGGATACGCCTGTGTGTCCACCCCCTCTGGTTTAAAGTGGGTTCCTTCCAAATGGGTAAAGCCCTATGTTCCCAAAGTCTCAGAGAAATCTGCAGAAGCACCCCAGGTTGCTCACGCTGCCTGGAGAAGAAAACGCCACACGCGTTATCTGGAGGAAATTCCATTTAAGCCTCCTATCTGGAATAGCTTGTAATATATGTCTGTCTCAAGTTCCTTGTACCAGTTTAGATCCCACTGTTCGTGTGAAGCCTCGAGATGCCATGAGACCGAGCCTGCTTCTCGTCCTACTCGTGATCATCCCACCTGCGATCTACCGCACCCCAAACCACATATGGACTGCCTTGACAAAGGCTCTCAGACATCAACAGAGAAACTGACAACGGGCTGAATGGACTTTTCAATGGCTGGGGACTCTCAGGCTGGTTGGGATCTATTCTGAAAACTGTAATTTTAGTGCTGTTTATTTTAGTTGTAGTTATTGTAGTTTTTAGCATTGTTTTTGGAGTAATCAGACGCATGGTTCTCAAGTTAATCTCAAGCTCATCTCCCCCTCCTGAGGTCTACCATTTGGAAGCCCTCAGTGCTCCAGTGGATGACCTGGAAGCCTCAGTAGAATCATTCTGCACCATAAACACAGTCCTCTTCTTTTTAAACAAAACTAGGGGGAGATGTTGTGGTGTGTTGCAATATCCTGTTTTACCTTCTCCCTTCCCCCTCGCCCCTCGCTGAGTGTGCCCTGTCAATCAGGCTAACATACCAGCAAGGCGTCGTGTGATAGGTGTCCCTAGTCCCTTGAGACCCTGCCCCTTCACCTGGTTGGTGGCTCACCTGTCCCCTCCCCTTCCCCTGTCCTGAGCTTAAAATGTTAATGAGACCATGCGGCCTCCATTCTGTTAGCAGCAGTGGCTTGGTGCAGACATCTCTGTACTCATGGAATAAACATCTGGCTACTTTCTAGCAGAATCCACTCCCTTTCTCTCCACCATTGCCAGAAGCTCTCTCTCCTGAGGAAACGGAGTCCTGACAGCCTGGATTTGCACCGCTGCACTCTCCAGCAGCCAAGGTATCTCTGGGGTAAAACACCGCAGTGCTGCCTTTGGCCCAGCAGCGAAGGTCAGAACTGGCCCAGGCACCATCTAACTGGTTATATTGGGATTCTTATTCTAATAGTTTAGGATGTGAACATAATTGTTACAATTATTCTTTCATTTTTTTAATCTGGGAAACCCTCCTTACCATATATTATTGTAGGTGAAAAACTTTGTACTGAGGATGCTTTTCTAGGGAAGAATTGTTCCCATCTGCAGTTTAGGCAGAGGTGACATGAGACTGAAGTGTACCTTTGAGAAATTTAGAAGTAGATGGCAGACATTAGCCTTGAGAGAGCTGAATAACACCATTTTCAAATGACTACTGTTTGTTTTCTACACAACAGCTGTGAGAATAAGGGAAGGAAAATGTGCCAAAAATCTGCAAGCAAGGGAATAGGAGCTATCAAGACATCCTGAACACTGTTTTTGCTGCCAGGACTCAGCATGAAGAATGCATTTTACACCTGTTTTGAGGAAGAGTGAGAATTCTGGTTTTTGGCTGTGCTCTGAAGATATTTTTGGCTGTAGAAGAGGTATAGGTCTATAGTAGGCATTTTACCTGTGTGGTCTCACAAATCCTGAATGTTGTGGATCTTTAGATTGAAAGACACAGATTATTTCAGCCCCTGGGGTTGCAAGAGTGAAGGCTTTGCCATCAGGTAAGTATTTGCTCTGTGTGGTTTGTGGATACTACAGCAGGACTTCAGCTGATAGGCAAAAATAAAAGTGCCTTGTAATTTCACAAAACATGACTTTTTTGTCCTTATGGTGCAATTGGTACAAGCAGTGCCAAAGCTGCAAACACTGAGAACATTTAGAACATTTAGAACAATGAGAACTGCAAACAATAAGAGTTTAAATTAAAGGATGAGGGAGATTTAACTCAATAACTTGCAGCCAAGAAACGGTACAAAGCTGCAGTGAACAAATATATTTCCACATTAGGCTACTTGAACACCAGGATGGTAAAACATTGTCAGCAAGGAGGCCTGCAGGGTCCTAAGGGCTGTCCCAAGGATCTTCTTGGAAACTGTTTTGCTCTAGCCAGGAAATTTCCCTAGTGTGCATGTAAAATGTTGCTGGAGGAGCAGGAAAGGAGTGAAAAATTCAAGGCACCATTCACCCTCTATTTTTTTTCTTCACATCCTGGCAGTTCATTTTCATATTTCTTTTTATTTTTTCTCTCTTTTAACAAAAACCTCTTTCTCTTAATCCTTGGGGGAGAAGATTTTACCTGAGTAATCCAGTCATGTTTTGCAGAAGTCTAGAAAGTCCACAAAATTTTCCTGTTTTCCTATTTTTTTTCATTAAAAAATAATAATAAATAATACTAACAAAAAAAAAATTCTCACATTTGCAAGCTCATAGACTCATAGAATGGTTTAGGTTAGAAGGGACCTTAAAAATCACCCAGTTCTAACTGCTCATGTGCAGGGACACCTTCCAGTAGAGCAGGTTGCTTAATTCCCCGTCCAAAGTGGCCTTGATATGCAAAACCTATTTTACAGGTATTAGGCTAAGACTGACCCTGTTGTTTGAATGGACTGAAAATTAGAAATATAGAACTTGCTATATATATAAATTTATTCTTATCTGTATTGTTTTCATGTTAGCAAACATAATATCTTTATTTGAGGGTTCAGGATTGTTTTCATGTTTTCTCTATCCTGAAATACCCTGAAGATGGCAGGGTCTTACCCAACCAGATATACATTTTGTATTCCTCATGTCTCCACATTGCAATCTGAATTAGCTATGAGAATATCAGTGTTACTAGTGGTTTACTGCTGTGCCTATTTCTTTCAGTGTGTCTGAGGCCCTGTGACCACACATCTGTAAATGGTGTCTTCCTTGAAGAGCTGGAGCTGTAGAGGGAGCTCTGATGAATTCAGGCAAGAGATTTTCTCAGGAAGTCCTGATGTTGGAGAATAACCTCTATGACAAAGCTAATGCCTAAAGCAATCCACCAAGGGTTGTGCTGTTGATGCTCGCTAAAATAATCTGGAAAAATGCAGGCACCTTTTGGGGAATCAGAGGGGAGACAGCAGAAGCTCTCTTTGCAATACTGGAGTACTATCAGAGAACTTCTCATGCCTTGTTTCCTTCTGTGTCAACTATTCTCAGCCCAGAGTTTATGGAGTCAATAATGTTGGTTTGTGTTTAGGCCCTGTGTGTCTCTGTGTGCATGTGTGTACATCTATATTTGTGTGTGTGTAATTGCAAGGTTCGTGCCTTGCAAATTACACTGGTAACTATGTTGCCTAACTTCTACCTTGCATATTTCTGCAATACACCTCTTGGAGAATGTGAAAATCATATTGACACAGGTTTCACTGAAGATAAAAAGGAACCTAACTAAAATTTGTGGTGAACCTAAACAGAGTGGCTAAGATTTTACTGTAATATGCACCAGTGAGACTTCTGCTGGAAAGAAAATGCTGTTCTAAGATCCATCCTGGTACCAAGCTCATTCCAAATTAGTTCCCTTGGTGAACAAACCAGTGTGTATTTTGTACATGCTGCAGAGCAATACATTCTCAACTCCCAAATTTCCTCCCATGATGAGGGTTTTGAAAGTTCTGAAATGTGAGTGAAAAAATGGGATGGCTCCAGGAGAGGAAGGATCCTTGGAGGGGGAAGAAAGGAGGGTATGGAGCTGAATAGCAGGACTGAGAACTCAGAAATGCACACATTCTTCAATCATTCAGAAATTCTCCAAATAGAAAGTTTTGATCATTATTCAGAGTGTGATTTAATCTTGAAAAAGCAGAGTGATTCTCAGAGGAATCCACAAGAAAGAAAAACTATTAAACTCACACAATATAGGAGACAGAACCCTTCTATGTCCCTTCATGCATCAAATAGCAACATGCAAGTCCAAACAGGTGAACAAATAAAGTGTTAGAGTAGATTTCCACAAGGGATATGCTGGAAACAATTTGGGAAAATGTCTTATTGAAGCAGGAAGCCTGTGGAAGAATGATAAAAATAAGATTAAACCAAAGATCAAAGGGAAAACTAACAGGGACTGTGCCTTTACTGAGAAACTGTGAATGAGCCCCAGCTCCGAGGTCACTTTGGCTGCATCCCAAATTCATGCCAGAGTAAGATCTGAGTGCATATCAGTCCTCCCCAACGTTCTGGCTTCCATGTGAGGGAAGCCCTTGTGCGAGGGCAGTCAAGGATTCACAGAGCAGAGTCAG